>NC_081539.1:26008191-26308191 GCF_030273125.1 Centropristis striata
AAATCTGAAAATTGTAGTTTAAATGTGTTCTGATAAGTGACTCTTTATATAATAATCATGTTTATTTTGTTGCAAAGTATACCAATGAAACTATTTTTTTGTACTAATTTGATCTTGCTTCCAAACTTTTGGCATGTAGTGTATATATATAAACAACGGTATAAAACAATAGATTAAAGTACAGAGAATGTAAAGTGAAAGTATAATCGTGTAAAGTGACGAAGGTCAGTATTTACTGTAAGTCAGTTCTCAATGTTGCATTGTAACAAAGAGTTTGCGTGGTTCAAAACAAATTACGGTGTTTAAAATAAACCTCCTTGAGCATTTCTTTCATGCCCACCTAATAATTCTCTAACTCCATGAATTTTCCGGATTTTCCCAACAATAGGACACTTGGAGGGCTTAATCTGGCACTGAGCCTGTTAAAATACTTCTTAGGGGCTTATGCTCTAAACCTTCCCGATTGGTAATGGATACGAGCTTTTCCGTGAAATCATTCCATGAAGTTCTTGTAATGAGGATATTTACATCAGCCTGTTACCTAACAGAGCTTCCAGATGACAGAAAGGACAGAGCAAAGAGAAAGGCAGGGAGACAAGATAAGAAGTGAAAAGAAAAGAAAAGAAAGAAGGAAGGAAGGAGAGGAGAGTGTGTGAAGGTAAGAGAATAGAGGACAAAGGCAAGAGGAGAATGGGAGGACGGACAAGGACACGACCAAGATAAACCCTGTGCTGGGCGTCCGGTTTAAAGTGGCAGACAAGCTGGAGTAAAGCCAATTAGCTGACAATTTTATCTTCCGCTTCCGCTGAAACCTGAAGCAGCTATGCATGTGCTTGTCTTCACCACAGATGAATCAAATAGGCTACAGCAAGAGAAAGTACTGGACGACATGTCCTCACTGTTGAAATTACCACACAATTCCCATAAGACATGTGGAAAGATTTCTTACAGTATAATACTGGATTTTACAGGACTTAGTGGAATTTAGCTGGGCTTCTAGAAGAAATTCAACCAGAGCCAGAGGCCAGTCAAACTCAAACACGGTCCAATAACTGCATTAACCAAAGATCACTGTGATCCATGCACAAATTAACCAATACGTCACTGACAGAAGAGCCAACAGCAAAAAGTAACTCTCCTCTGGTGTCTCAGGACTCTTTATGGTCCACAACAAGAAGTTTAGAAGAAACTAAATAGCTTAATATCAATAATAACAAGATCTGGTTAATGCTATTTATGCTTCCGTTCAATACTGACTCTAATGTCATTAGTAGTGACGTTAAAGGGGACATACAATGCTCATTGGGGCTAAAGGGAGCACGAGTGTGCCTGCTTAATGGGCGTATAGATCTGGAAGATCTTGGTAATTCAAACGTCAAAATAATGCTCAATCCATCTCCAATATACGTCATTGCAACTGGGGAATGAACAAGACGCCACTTTCTACTTACATAGTATAGTTGTGGCATCACAACCTTACAGAAGTTCCCAAAGACTAGTTTAAAGCCACAGTTTCTGAATACAGGCTTGTGAACTGAGCATTTTCATACTTACACAGTATGTATATAGCACTAAGACCTGCTTTGTAATTAAAAAAGAGAAGGAAATCTACAATTCTACAATGTCATTTAGCTTAGGCTTTTATCCAAAGAGACATTTGAGAGTTAATACAACACAAGCAAAGATCAAATCGAAAGACAACACATGAGTACGTGCCATGGGTTCACTCAGGTCCATTACGATATAAGTGATTTCAAGCAATGCATACGGAATTTTTTTCATTTGTGTAGATTATAGGGCTGGGCGATATATCGATATAAAAAATATCGATATGGAATTAGACCATATTGCATATATCGATATAGTTTTTAAAAAAAAGTCTTTCTTTATATATAAATGCTGCCCTTACTAGGGTCTGTCATATTTAGTCCTTTTGTAATGTTTGTTATTCTTTTCTCATATAAATATATTCATTTTGGAAAGAGATTGGCTATTTTATTTGAAACATTTGTTTTATTTAAATGAGCACTTTATGGAGCTTTAATTTAAAAAAAGGTACTTCTGTTGTTATACAGTATTTAAGTTTACTTAAATAAACGGTTTCAATAAAACTACTTGTGACATGTCATATTTGGCTTTGACTTTGACTGAACATTTGCTCTCACTTATACATCATATATCGATATTCAGCCTAAATATATCAGGATATGACTTTTTTTGTGCGTATCACCCAGCCCTACTAGATTATCTGTGAAGGTGTTCAGTAAATAGCTGGGCCTTTCATCTCTTCTTAAAGATTGAGAGGGACTCAGCAGATCAGATGGAAGTTTGTTCCAACAAATCTCATATATACAATATGGGACCTGGAAGTTAAATATGTTTAAATAACTGTTGATAATAATAATAATAATAATAATAATAAGTAATACCTACATTAAGATCCTGTTTACAAAAAACCCACATGGTATCTAGTCTTATATCACACTATAGCCATTACAGTATGGCGATATTATAGAAAATGACCAGTAACTAATAGCAAGTAACTGCGATCACTCAAAATATACTGTGTTACTGGTCTTGTACAATAACTGCAAAAAAGGTGTGTCTAAAAACAAGATAAAAACACTAAATCTGAGGGAAATGATCTTGCTGCATGGACAGATAATTTCACTTGACAAGATTTCTTAAATTAGTATTGTTAAATCTAGAAATAAGCATGTTGACCCTTAAAATAAGAAATTAACTCTTAAAACAAGATCAATTATGTAACACTTCTAAATCTAAAGTTTTTTTTTTAATCTTGGTAAGAAACAAATAATTGTCAGTTCACTCTGCTCGGGTCAGTTCATCGCTGCTTGCAGCTTTAATTTATCTTGTTTTACGAGTTAATTTCTTATTTTAAGTGTTCAACAAGCTTATTTCTAGATTTAACAATCTTAATTCAAGAAATCTTGTCAAGTGAAATTATCTGTCCATGCAGCAAGATCATTTCCCTCAGATTTAGTGTTTTTATCTTGTTTTTAGACACATCTTTTTTGCAGTGTGCACGGAAAAACAGGAAGCACTGATCAAAAATCAGTTATGAATTTGAATTGAATCAACAGCCCATGAATCCAAAAACAAAATCACACCGTTCCTTCTCCTGTGTATTTAAAGCATATATTTGTTTGTGTTACATAGTGAAAATCATGCTGATGAGGATGTATTTTAGAGAAACAGGTGCTAGCAGTGACCTATAACCACAAAGCACCTAGTGTACTCATGTTGTTGAGCAATACACAGATCAAAGAACAGACCTAACATGACATGATGGAAACTACTCTGAATGCTGCTCTGTGTACTGGATTAATAAAATAAAAAGTGTGTTTGTACTCTCAGTATGTTAGTGTGAGACTTGGACTCATAAGAGCTATTCATACACACTGGGCCTCTGTGTTTTCATCTTAAAAAACAAATACAGTTGTAGTTCTTTAAGTTGCAATAAAACAGTTTGCAATGGCTTTCATGTAACCAGTGAAAGTGGGAAAGATTACTGATTCATGACAGCTAAACAATACGAGAATATGAAATCATGAAAGATACAGTAACCTGTTTGAAAGTGCACAGAGCAGATTTAACTGGTCTGAATTAAAGTCAACTGAAATCTCTTTTCTAGTTATTTTTAGACATTTCTGGTGTTGGGTCTAGAACAAACAAAACATGACCTATAAACAGGTGGCTGATGTGGAACTATCAGTGCAAAGTCAGATGGGGTCTAAGCAGAGAAAATGAACATTAATCTGTTTGACTAAGCTTGCCTCTCTTATTATGTAACAGCAGTGATGCAGTGGAGGGCAAACCCTCCTAATGCACTTTAGCTAGATTGTAATATATGAAATGGAGTCCCTGTCTTTCTAGGGAAACACTTTTTACAGCTAAAACAAATTACGATGCAAGTTTATACACTGTAAAAAATGTTTGTAGAAATTACAGGAAAACACTGTCAAATCGCATCAAATGGGGCGTAAAATAAAAAAATGTATATCATCATAGTAGACACTTAATTACCGTAAATAAAGGAATAGTACAAAACTTAATCTGCAAAAATATTTGAAAAAATCTATTCAAAATTAATGGATAAATACCATAATGTCACAATTGCCCTAAAAAAAAAAAACAGGATTATTCAGTCTAAATAAAGTTTTTGCCAATATTTACATTCAAATTTACAATAGAAAACCCACTTTTCACGGTGAAATTCTGGCAACCACAGCTGCCGATATTTTACCGTAAATTAAACAGATTTTTTTTTCAGGCACAGTGTACTGGGTTAGGTTTTTTCCTGGTCATTTACAATACATAATTACTCTAATAAATAAAAATACAAATAACTTTGAGATTTTATTTATTATTTTTTTGAATTTTATTTTATTTACTTCTGTGGGTCGAGTTAAGTACCAGGAAGTACATCAAAACTATAAAAATTAAAAAATAGCAATTTCAGAATTTCATCAATATCAGAGTTTAATAGTATTTCATCAAAATCTGTCTGACTGTTTGAGATATATGACTCTGATTAATTTCAGGTTTAATTCTTTGCATAGTCTGGAATGTGGTCACTTTGCCAGGCTGGGCCACATTGTATATGAAACTGATCATGTTTTACCATTAGAGTTTTCCATTATGAGGCAAAAAGCATTGAACTAAGATAGTACTCGAGGTTTTTGTTTGTACTTTCCCTGATTAAACTGATGTAATCCATTGTCTGCCTGGGCTTGGCAAATATAGCCACTGTGTGGGTGTGCATGTCGCTATGTTTCTGACACTTTGCAGATGGAGGGATTACACGCCAAGTTGCCAGGTACCATTAGGAGCTAGGAGTATATGGGAAATGGAGAGTCACAGTGGCTAAATATAGGAGGGCTCAGTGACCACTAAGTCAACTTGCCTGTCATTCATTACTGCTGTCAATCTAACATTTGAAACCGTCTGCCATTAAAACTGGAGGCAGGATCTACCCTCAGTGTTACCGAAACACTAAAGCACATGGACACATATTCACTGTCATGTGCTAATGTATTCAGAATGCATTAAAGAGCGGGAAGTGTACATTAAGTGCTCTCTTACATAATCTTGCATGTCAGTGGCTTAACCCTTTGACCTCACAACCAACGGGAGCTTTAAATGACACTCTTTCTTAAATAAAAGTCAAACTTACACCACTGATCATAGCCAGAAACTGTATGAAACAGAAACAAAAAAAAGTGTCAGATTTCCAAATATCTGATGGCCCAAGAGTGAATCATATGTAACGAAAACCTTCATATGGAAAAAATAACCAAATCTAAGCGTAAGCTGGTTAGATTTCATCAACATACATTTTTCTAAATGTCTCATTCAAAATTTGACCAAAAAAATATTTTTCCACAAACCAGATCCTGTAAAAAACAATTCATTCTGTGTTCCTCAATGCAACTGAGAAGCCATGAATGACTTTGCTGTGACCAACAGTATTGTTCAAAAAATTCAGCAAAACTACGACTGAACTGCAGGCTGTTTACACGGAGCAGAGGGGAGAGGACAAGAGCTGTAAAAATGTAAACAGTTGTAGAAATATGTAGGGAGTGTGGAGCCCCCATTTTTTTTCCAAGAATGAAAAAATGTGGCAATTCAGAAAGATTTTGTTTATACAGATTAATTTGATTTCCAATCTTTGCCAAAAAAAAATTGCCAAAGAAATTTAACTTGGTTTAAAAAAAAATATTTATGGCATTGAATTCTCCCTACTTCTAGCCATGATTGTGCAATTTCACAAGCAAAAAAAGCCCTGAAACAGCTTGGAGTTGACAGGGTCAAACTCTAAAATCTTGCTAAAGACAAATTATGTCCATGTCAAGAGACCAGTTCCTTTCAATTTGCATTATTAAACAAAACACCAAACAATAAAGTGGAGGGGCGGATGTTAAAGCCGTCCTTTAATTTCCATTTTAAGGATGGTTAAAGTACAATAAAACTAGGGCTGCACGTTTATGGCCAAAATGATAATCACGATTATTTTTGATCAATATTGTAATCACGATTATTAATCACAATTATTCATCCTGTTAGGGAAAACATCGGTATTTTTATTGCACTACTTTTAAACAAACAATAGATCAGTAAGTGAACACCTCCTGCAGCAGCAACACATACACAATGTACTGTTACAGAGCTAACTGTTAGCATATTAGCAATTTGCAGACTGGACGCTTAGGGGTTAACATCCCATCCGGCTCTGCAGCTGGGAGAGACTGCTGCAGGAGGACTGTGCCGCTTCGACTCGTTCTTACTCTTCTTAATGAGCCGCCAGCCCTGCTGAGCCCCCAGAAGAGTAAGAACGAGACTCCAATAACACCAGAAAAAGTCGCTGGATTCGTCGCCAGTCACTTTTTTTGAAAAATAGTTGCTAAGGGGGTCTGAAAAGTTGCTAAATATAGCAACAAAGTAGCTAAGTTGGCAACACTGCTTCTCCGGTTATTACATATGGCGTCTGTTGTTGTGGCATCGAGTACTACCTAACATCCTGCTTATCGCTCGCTTGTTATTTACTTAGGCAGCTACATGGAACCTTAACTATGCGTTCGCCCCCTGGTGGTTGGTGGACTACTGGTGTAGAAAGTGCTTGATTAGATATGCAGGGGAGCTGCATTTTAAAATGGAAATATCGCTGGCAATCAGGGTAATTTAATTGTGGCAGCCAAAATCGTGATCACAATTAAAATTCGATTAATTGTGCAGCCCTAAACAAAACTAAAAAAGGCATCTCATGGAGGACATGGTGCTGAGTACTCACACAAGAGCAGCACAGGATGACAATAGCCAGGGACTCCAAGATGCCGGCAGTGCCGACAATCCAGGTGAGACGCAGAAACAGGATGACCCCGAGAATATTCTGGAGGCAGGGGAGGTAGACACCCATGAAGGTCCCCATCTGAGGGCTCTGTAGAGGGAGGTAGATGAAGGGAAGACAAGAGAGCAGAAAACAGATTAATGTGTGCTTGTGGGTGGTGATTAGGGGCTGGAAAGGGGAGAGGAACATGAGGTGAGCAGCAAAAAATTGCAGAAAATTAGACCAGAGAAGACGACAAAGAAGGAAATAAATGCATATCTAAAGGGGAAGTGAAATGAGAAACAAATATTGTGTGTAAATGGTAGAACATGTTATGAGTCAATTCAGTTATTTTCAGAAAAATAAAACCGTGAAACCAAACATTTCAGAGTTGCAACAAATTGGACAAAGCATGACCATACAGTTTTATTATTAATGCTATGTGCTGTTATTTAAGAAGAATAAAAAGCATGATTCCCAAATATATTGCTGTCAATCACGTGCATTAACATTACATCAATCATATTTTATGAGACAGTGGTAAAGACTTCATGCAATGCTAAAGATGGTTTCAATCAGACAAAATCTTGTTTTCAAAAGGGCAGCATCAGAAATGTACGGACAAAGCAAAAGCTGTCACTGCTAGCAATATAAAGATCACGCAATGTTCTCCAAAACATGAATGTGTGATGAAAATGAGCTGACATTTGACATGGATTGAAGAAGATCGCCAGTGTTCTCTAAAATATGAATATTTTGATGAAAATGAGCCGACGCTTGACATGGATTTAAGACTTACATCTCCGCGACACAGGCATCATTTATATAAACCACGCAACACTCAGTAAGCAGCGACAAAACTTGTGGAAAATCCTTCAACGCTTCCACCCCAGAAGATAGCGATCTTCACAAAAACTCTAGTTTCACAACAGTATGTAAAACAGCACACAATAAGAATATATTAAAACTTCTCTGACAAAACATAAAATGTCAAATCAGTCACCTGGTATTGACAAGCAGCTATCTTTTAAGCCATCTACCTCCAAATGTTCAGCAGTAGTCCCACTGGTTCAGACAAAGAGGGGCAACAATGGTGTCAGCTTAATTCTTTACCAAGATGGTGCTGCAAGCCAATGGGAGGTGCCCGAGGCCTTTTTCCATGCTGGGGACATGGATGGAGCAACTGGCATGGGACTGAAGCTGTGGTTACACAAGCATCTATTTGCCGCATGGCAGCAGCTGGGCTATTCTAATTTTTATTTTCTATGAAATCAAACCATTGTTATTGAAGGATCTGAGAGGAGAAAAAGTGTAAATGGACTGAAGTACCAACGGACCAAGGAAGAACATTGAATCTGAATCACAGGGCAGATATAAGGTATGTTTCATTTTCTTAACATTACAGGATGTGGCATTTGTGCTGCATTCATGTGGGAATAAACAGAAAAATGCACGAAAGTCTGGCTGCTTCACTGTCAGGACCGGAAGTTGCAGACCTGCACTGTGAGGTCTCCTGCACTGTCAGGACCGGAAGTTGATTCGAAGCCTTTCAAAATAAAAGTGAGCATACTGGAAACACATATTTTTCGTTCCCTGTGTTAATTTCTTGGGTCTTTATTTAATGTGTACATGGTGAAAATGTTTATGTGTATTGACGTGTTCAATTAAAAAGATTTTAAAAAATGTATATCTTTCCAGTTCAACTGGATAAGGTGAAAAAAACGCAAGAAAATATCAAGATAAAAACCAAACAAAAAAGACAGTCTGGCTGCAGACCTGCACTGACAGGACCCTTCGATGCAGACCTGCACTGTGAGGTCTCCAGCACTGTGAGGTCTCCCGCACTGTGAGATCCGGAAGTAGATTTGAAGCATTTCAAAATAAAAGTGAGTCTACCGGAAGCACATACTTTTCATTCTTTGTGTTTGTTTCTTGGGTCTTTATTTTATGAATACATTTTATGTGTAAATATGTTTACGTGTAATTTTAAAAAAAAAGTCCAAAACCTGATTCTTTCAAATTAATATAACTTTACAGGACGAAAAGTTGTTGTCACTTGACTTTTACTCACCTTGTGGTCTCTACACTTCACGCGGGGAATGAAAAATACGTGCTTCAGGTGGACTCGCTTTTATTTTGAAAAGCTTCAAATCACCTTCCGGTCCTGACAGTGCAGGTCTGCAGCCAGACCCCTCTCGAAAAATGAGTTCCCAGCGTTGAATAACTCATAAAGTTGATAAATGCTTTGGTATGCATTTCATTTCTCACCTGATCCTTTTCATTTGCCCCTTCTTGCTACATCTATCAATAAATATAATTTAAATTTAAAAAAATATAATAGTTTATAGATAACATTCTCTATCTAGTAAGGGGTTCTTGGCAGAAATCAGATTGACAACCGCTGCTTTAAACACTCAATAAAATACAACAAATCTTCTCTGTAGCATCCACATTGTTTCTAATTTACAACTTGAAGCTCATGAACACAAAAAGTTAGAAGAACAACTTCCCAACTTGGGAAATGGGATCAGAGGATCATGTGAATGCACCATTGGCCTTGCCGGAGGTCTTCGCTGTCTGAGTGCCCTTCTAGTTTCTAAATAAAGTTCTCTCTTGAGGACAATTTATTCAGCCCTTACTTTCAAGCCCACAATGGTTACTGAAGCAACACAAGCTCACTAAGCGGATTAATAATAACTCTCTGACAATATGTAACTTGCAAAATGATATACTTTTGTATGAGAGAGTAACATGATGACTACTTGTTATCAAGGTTATAATAGTTTTGGATTTATCATTATTTTTTTTTTGTATTTGTTGGATGCTAGATTAAAAAAGTCACAATAAATGTTGCATTTATTTCCTTTGTCTGATCCATCTCAGCCCCAATAAGTTTATTAAGTCATAAAAGCAGATAGATTAAATAGATTTCATATCAACCAAAAAGGTTTACGTTTGAAAAAAGTAGACAAAGATGAAAACGAAGGACATTTTCACTATAATTTTAGTTAGTTTTATAACCACAAAATACAGTTTCAGTTAGTTATCGTTTTTTTAAAAACTCTTGTTTTATTTTTATTTTAGTTAACGAAAAATGTTTTTTCAATTCTAGTTTTCGTTATTTCATTAGTTTTCCTTAACTATAATAACCTTGCTTGTGATACATAATTCTATGTCTGCAACGGTTTGACCTCTAGACACTAATACAGTGTCACAGTAATTGTACATGGTGAGCAGGGACACAAATAGCCTTGGAGACGAAAATAAGGTTCATAACCCCAGAAAAGTTTGAGATAAAACAAACGGCAGGGCTTGATCGGTCAGAGACCCCGTTATGTAATGACAGTTCAGCAGGTTTGAGAAAACAACTGTATGCATCTGTACAGTACATAACTGTACTCCACCTTAGAGCTGTGAGACAAACAAGACCCTCTGCTGTACCTTAACTGCTTTCTTCTTGGGTCCCTCGTCATCATCGGCCTCCTCGTGCTCCTGGGCCCCCTGGGTCAGGTTGGTGTAGTTTGCCAGTTTATTAAGCAGAGATGACACCATGGGGTTGCTGTCCATCTCCTCCTGCAATATAGAATATTTTTTTAATATGCTTTACAAGATATGAACAGGATCACACTTTAAAACATTTTTTTTTTTTACATTTTGTCTTTATTTAGAATCACATTTCAATAGCACATCACAACAGTCATCACCGTTATGATGAATGGCATTGTGAAATTGTGAAAGTCGCTTTTGTTTATTTCGCTCCTTTTAAATGGAATAATTTACTGTCACAGCTTCAGTTGGATACACTGATTCCTTTTAATCATTTTAAAGACATTCTTATTAATCTTATGATTTCTGAATGTGTATGTACTCATTGAATTTATTGTGCTTCTGTTGATTATATATTATTATGGATATGTAGTGTAATGTCTTAAAATTGTATTTGTACTGTAATCAGGGCGCCATTGGAAATGAGAGCTTGCTCTCAATTGGCCCTCCCTGAATAAATAAAGGTGAAATGAAATTGTGATCCATATTTTCAGATTTTTTCTAGTTATAAACAAACGAACAGAACTTGGGGGTGTTTCCATCTACATCAAGTAGTAAAACACATTAAAAAAAAAGAAAAAAAAGAAAGTTAAATAATATTAAACAAAAGAAGGGCGTTTCCGGGTGATGTACAATCTCCACTTCTCCCAGATTTCCTCAAATGTGGCTTTTTGAAGCCTTACAGAGAAAGTGATTCTTTCCATTACAAAAAATTCATAGATGATGTCATACCACTCGTCTATAGATGGGCTGTCTGGCTAAAGCCATTTCCTTGTTATAGCTTTTTTTAGCAGTATGCCAAAAAGATATTTTGTGTTTTTATTTGAGGATGTAGAGTGCAAACAGGATCACACTTTGTTTTTTCAAGGTATCATTTGGTTTAAACTGAATGTTCCTTCACAGGATTCCATAACGCATGTGTTGACAACATATAAAATTGTCGATTTTTAAAAATACTTTTACAACTTTATTTTAGCCTTTCAGTGGTCAGTGACCATATGCTTAAAGGGAAAAACTCTTCCAGGATCGAAATGAACAGTGCAATATTTAGTTAACTGTTCAAAGCATCTTAGAATAGCATGGCTCATGCAGAGTGGAGAAAACAGAGGCAGCAGCCTTATTGATTCTTCACAAGGGCCAGTGACCACAGAGTGGCAAGGTCTGCCAAATGGCAGAGCAAAGCACCTGGACACAGTTCAGCTGAATGTACTTAAAGGGACGCAGTAGCTTTTAAGTCAGATGGACTCTTTGACTGACGCATTGTGGAGCTCAGAAATGATTGGTACCTTCACCTGCTGCTGGTTTTATTTAGTCCACTACAGCTGACCAGAGATGTGGGAGTGAGCCATTGTGACTTGGAAGTTAAAGCATCGAAGATTTACAAAAAAATTCTGACAGCCACACTACAACATCAAACGATGTTTGTCATTTGAAGATTAGTAAGTGTCTGTAAGGGCTGATGTAAGACAAAAATAGCCAGTTACTCTCCCACAACTCCGTAGCTCCCCAACATTTGATGATAACAATTTATATCGCAAATCCACCCAATCATTAGAATAAAAATTTAGCATTGTAACATTAAGTTTCTGCAGACCATGGATACATTGAAACCCAATCTCAAGTTAAGTTATGGTAAATGGTAAATGGACTGCACTTATATAGCGTCTTATCCAAAGTGCTTTACACTACAGACTGACTCATTCACCCGTTCACACACACATTCATACTGGTGGCAGAGGCTACCCTAAACGGTGCCACCTGCCACCATTGGGAATTCATCCACACACTGATGAACGCAGCATCGGGAGCAATTTGGGGTTCAGTATCTTGCCCAAGGATACTTTGACATGTAGGCTGCCATGGTCAGGGATCGAACCACCAACCTTCTGATCAGTGGGTGACCACTCTACAGACTGAATCACAGCCGCCCCATTTCCATTTTAATTGTATTTCAAAATGTTTGTGTCTCATTAAATGGCTATTATTAGTTAAAAATTATGTTTTATCCTTTGACTTGACTTGCCAAACTAAGGACTCGACTTGACTTGACACAACCTGTGACATGGCTTGACCAGACAATGGTAAGTGGACTGCATTGTATAGTGCTTTTTTGTACCACTCAAATCGTTGCACTACAGACAGCGCTCATTTACCCATTCACACACACATTCATACACCAGCCGGAATTCATTTACACACCCATGAACTCAGCATCAGGAGCAACTTGGGATTCAGTATCTTGCCCAGAGATACTTTAACATGTAGACTGAGCCACAGTCGTCCAAAAGGACTTACTTGAGACTTGAGACTAAATGACTTGAGTCACATGTCTGAATTTTATTCTGTAAGTAAGGTTGAAGGTGTGACTAGACTAAGGACTACACTTAACTTGACATCACCTCACTACAAAAAAGGTGTGTCTAAAAACAAGATAAAATCACTAAATCTGAGGGAAATGATCTTGCTGCATGGACAGATAATTTCACTTGACAAAATGTATTAAATTAAGATTATTAAATCTAGAAATAAGCATGTTGAACGCTTAAAATAAGAAAATAACTCTTAAAACAAGATAAATTAAAGCTGCAAGCAGCGATGAACTGGCCCGAGCAGAGTGACCTGCAAATTATTGGTTTCTTACCAAGATAAAAAACAACTTTTATCTTGTTTTTAGACAACATTTTATTGCAGTGCTGTGACTTGACTTGACCAAGATAATATGACTTGGGACTTGCTTGACACTTGGACAAAATGACTTGAGCTAACTCTGATGCTGTAGCACACAGTGCAATAATGCTTTGAGCCTTTGAGCTTTGAGTAGTTCTAGTGTTGATTTAAAAAGGATATTGATAAAAAGCATTTCTTGTGCAGTATATGTAGAAGAGCTATATGTAGCTGATGATGAAACGGTTACCTCAAAAAGGGCCATGTTGGTGCCATCGTAGCTGTTTCCTTTGTCATTGTCTGTGTTGTTGATGAAGGGACTGTTTTCCTTTGGTAAGCCATCACCTGCGGAAACACAACATAATCATTTCATTACAACAAATGTCGTGTAGGTTTAACATGTCATGTGAGGAAAGAACAATATGGGTGGTGGCTGCTAGCAAACAATTACACTGAACTGTTTCCACTGCCGGTTTGGGAAGCATTTGTTCAGAAATGATCCAAAAATACATTAGTTTTAATAAATAAACATAAATTACTATAAATTCCTCCATTAAATTCCAGACCACTATTAACCCTCTAGCCCACTTATATATGATAAGAACTTTACGGATTAATATTTTAACCCTTTAAATGCCAGTTTGATTGCATGATGTCACTGGTGTTATTTTATGAGAAAAAAACAAACAAAAATGTAGTGATTTTCCATATAATGAATAATTTGTGGCTGGGGCATTGGTTTTTATCACAGCCTTGGATATGTCAAAGATTAAGAACAAATTTTATTTTGATGCATTTTTAATTTTTTTATAGCATTTTTTTTGGACATTTTCAGCCCGAAGGGTCTGAAAGGGTAGTACATTTGTACAGTGTATTATTATAGACCCATTTGAAAATTTTTAATTTTAATTTCAAAACATAGAGAAAACAATCCTTCTTCCAAAAATCATTTCATTTGCAGTATCACAGCCAAAATTATTGCCAAAACAAAAGTTAAAAATGACAAATATGGCTGAAAATGTCCCGAGTTGTTCACCTTGCACTCTTCTGCATCTGAGTTTCATATTTTTATTAATCCAGATCCCGAAAAAGTCTTCTCATAATATGCATTAATAATTCATACCTAAACTTTCAAAAGGTAAATGGATTCTCAATGCAACAGAGCAAATAAAGACTCTGAAAGCACCAAAGTTGGGCCTTTCAGAGATGAGAAATTAAAAAATGTTTTGAACTACTCTTTGAATTCATCAAACATTGATAAAGTTATATATTATATATTAAGAAAGGATCAATATGTAGTGAGGGACATGTTGGATGGAGATAAGTGATCTCCAGCCAGACAATCGCACAGCACAAAACAATAATGTGCAAATAAGAAGGAAAATACAAATACATGTTCTTACTTATTTATCTAACAAGCATAGCAGGCCACACACTCCTTTAAAGAAGGTAACGCTGAGTCATGCAAATGTTTCTCACTGTTAAGGTGTTTGGCTGACAGACTTTTGAGAACAAACGTACCTCATTAATAATTATATTTCTCTTTCAAATGAAAGACATGGAAACTTGGCTGCATTGCCATCTCACAGGATTTACACTCACATTCTCATCATGCTTTGGAAATACGGATAATACACTTTAACAGAATGGCTAGATCTTGTTTTGATCGCCAACCCCACAGGCTAAAGCACAATACTGCCCTACAAAGTCTAACTGCAGTAACTACATTTTTGGTCAAAATTGAGTTATAACTAAAAAATGAACTCCTTGATGTCGGTTTTATCTTGTGACAAAGTTTTAGATTTCAATTTTGCTTTATTTCAGAAATAGTTAGAAAAATATATATATATAATATAGAGAAATAATTATATAAAAACCACAAAATCCAACTCAAAACCAAGCATTAATTGCACTTACCACGGTCTGCTTTGGATATATATACTAATGTAAACATAAAAATAATAGAAATTATAAGTTTATTTGAAAGGAAATTATCATCTAGATATTGATGAAGTAAAAAAAAGTGAGATACAATTATGTTAAGACTAAAATATAAGATTTCTTTATAATATTAAGAATAGAGTTGTTACACTTTTAAATAAATTCATAACAAAAGCAATGCAGTAACTACATTTTTGGGGTCAAAGGTCAAATAAATCATCATGATTTTTTAGCATAAAAATGACATCATCAATACATGTAGGAATACGTTTCATATCACTTATCTACCTATAACCCATTTTATTTGGCTGGCCAGATATAACATGTTAAAAAACTTTAAAGCAGTTTTTCTTAGTTTTACCCTTTCGCATAGTTACTGCAGTTAGACTTTGTGGTAGGGGTGGGCGATATGGCCCTAAAAGAATATCATGATATTGCAGGCTATTTTTGTGATAACGATATTCTTGACGATATTAGGAAATACTTTAAAAGACATAGAAAATATGTTTGTTTTTTTTGTCTGTATAAATAATAAAAAATCTAAAATGTAGTTTGAAGTGCAAATCTCAACAGTTGCCAAATACAAAAAAAATTACTCTTGACTCTTGAGTATGAGCAAATAATAAAAATAACCATTTAGGGGTTCTGGGGGCATATTTTAATGAGGAGAATAAAGGTTCTTGTATGTTTTATTTAAGGCATCTTATTTTGACAGTCTTCTTCTAAATTCTGTGGTGGATTCGCTTAACACACTGTGCTCTTATTTTGAAAGCTGCATGTGTTTAGCGACAGGGAGTAAGTAGCTTTTTATAATTAAAACAACTTTAACCACTACATCAAGAAGAAAGAACGTTGCCAATATCATGATATGCATTTTTTTTTAACCATAAAAAAAATATACCGATATTATCGTGAACGATACGATATGGCACACCCCTACTTTGTGGGGCAGTGTAGCTATCACCACTTTTAAAGTTTAGTGCTTGAACAAAACAAGTTCTCATTAGGCCTCTAAATTTAAATCTTGTGAAGTACACACCATTTCCTCTGAACTTCTACTTTGCAAACCACAAGAAAAGTGACATAGTCAACACACAGCGACCGAGCCGCCTTCAGATACAACATTCTAACACCAAACTGTGAACCACGTTGTGTCTTTGCTGCTGGGGCCGGCAATCTACACAGCAACACACTGAGCAAATGTTTTGAATGAACAGACAGCTTAGAGAGTAGGGGCTAACATATCCAACATGCTGCACCAAGTCTTAGTGTAAACAGCGAGGGACCTTATCTCTAGACAAATGTGTTGGCTAAAGATTAACTAGGTGAGCATGTGTGCTCCAACATATGAAAGATGGAATCGATGGAACCACAAATGTATTCACACATGGATAACTATGATGTAGAGTTTTGTTTAAACTGAAAAATTGTTTTAGAGAAGAAAACAATATCCAAACTAAGCATAAGAATTTCCACTCATTTATTCCCATAAATAGCTTCAGCAGACTTTGCCTGTTCCATCACAGGGTTTTTAATATAAGTCTAAATAATCTAACCTCCAGGCTGCTGTCTCTAATCTATGATTCAGAGTAAGAAGAAGAAAACCATGCAACACAAGTAATAATAAAACTGCTGGCAAGTCTTAGCATATAAACACACAGACAAAACACACATTGTGCTTTATAGACAATAAAATACTAAAAATAAATACCGAAGACAAACAATAAAGCAATAAACATTAGGGTCACAAGGAATAACAGAGGAAAAATAGAAGAATAGCCCATACCACAGCACCACTAAGAACTAACACCAGGACAATGCAGGACAGAAAATTGAACTATTCTACAGACACATTCAATTCAGCAGCTTTTACAGCATCCATCACTTTTAAAGACTATTAGAGATAAAACTCTTTGTGTCTAAAAGTCAATAGCTTCAAAATGTACAGGCTAAAAACCAAGGCTACTCAGTGAATGTGATGAATCATTTGTTTATCGATGCAAACCTTCCTGCTCGTTGATTTTCACTTTTTCACACAGAGGTAGGGTTGTCAAAAGTATCGATACTCAAAAAAGTATTGATACTAAAACGTTGTATCCGGATACGATACTCATTTTCAAAAGTATCAATACAACCTCGAAATATTGTTCTAATTGTTATTGTTTATTGTATTTTTTTGCACTACCTCAGACCTGAAGCTTGTTATCATAGTTGCAGTTTCTTTTTGCACAACTGTTTTTTATTACAAATATTTAACCTGTGGTTCTGTTAATTTTTACATGTTGCATTTTTCTTGTTAATAAAAATATTTCTGTTAAATTTTGGGGTCTGTTTTTATCCTTGTGGTATCGAAAATGGTATCGAGTATCGAATATTTTCCTGAGTATCGATATCGAGTTGAAAATTTTAGTATTGTGACAACCCTACAAAGAGGTCAGGTTTTTTTATATTGTTTTTTCCTCCTTTCCTCTCCTCATGTTGTGCTGTATTTCTTTTCTTTCATCTCTGTCTTCCTGTCCTGTCCACCTCTGTCATATTGTATGTGTGTTTTGTATGTGTGTTTTATATGTTTTGGACGGGTTGATGGCAAATTTCGTTGTACTAGTGCTTGTGACTCTGTGCAATGACAATAAAGGCTTCTGATTCTGATTCTATCTTACTACTGACAACTTCAACTCCCCACTCACGCCTGTATACCTCTGACAACCAGTGGAGTTACAGTTTACTTTCATGTCTGTCCAGACTCCGATAATATGCCTTGAAGACTTTGAGGACATTTAATAAAATGTATTAAGTGTATTTCTTAGTGAAACAATGCTTCAAACAGATATTTAACCCAGCAACACAGATGAGTTATGCAATCACCGCAGTTTAGATTAGATTAGTCCACAATGTTAGTAACCATATGTGAGTTATGGTCACAACCTCCCTTTCTGTTCTGAGTTATTCATTGAATAATGGTCAGAAAAGTGGTTTTACAGAACACTGATGTCACAGTGAAGTTGACCTTTTGGATCACTTAACCATTTTATCCTGTTAGACATTTGTGTCAAATGTAATAAGACCAATTTGAGTCTAAGTAAGTGTTTGTGCCAAATTTGAAGAAATGACCTCAAAGCTTTCCTGAGACGTCCCAAAAGAATGAGACTGAAAACATGATGCCTCCTGTCACCACTGGCATAAATTGTTTTGTTTTTTTAATTGGGCAGCAAACAACTTGTTCTATTCATGTTTAATCTGTGAATTATTATAAAGAATAATCTACTTATACATTTATAAAATGTTGGGGAAATAAAATCCATCATAATTTCTGAGAGCTGGTTGATCGTTTTGTATGAAAACCTCAAACTCAAAGAACATTCTACCAAGAAAAGATCCTTAAATTTGAGCATTTGAAATGTGAGTTTGGCATTTTCACCTGAAAAAATCCATCATCTAAATCAGGGATGGGCAACTTAAATGCTGGAGGGGGCCACAATTTTTCATGGACACTACCACAGGGCCACATATAGGACCGTGCACTTAACCAGACATGATGAAATTGCAATTTTAAATATGTTTACAATGCAGTAACTTAACATATTTCATGCTCAAATGCATGTATAACAGTATGAATAGGAATACAAAAGGTTTGAAGCAAATAAAAAATAACCACTTACTGTGATTTATTTTTTTTTAGTGCAAGAACAGCAGACCAACATTAATCGCAAGAAGTAATTTTGTGCATTTTTACACTGCACTTTTAAGATTTCATGCTCAAATGCATGTAGTTGCCCATCCCTGATCTAAATTGTTGCAGATTAGTTCTCTGTTGATACAGTAATCAATTGCCCCTTGAGACAAAATTTGTAATTTGTGTTTAGCTTTTTCAATGCACTGCAAATACTGCTTTTAAATATTGAAAACTAACATTTTACTGTCTGGTCTAGTAATTATGATATTTATGACTTCTCCCAGAAGTAATTAAATAACCGTTTAAGACTTAAGTACTCCATTCAGTTTTGTTTTAAGCTATATTGCCTATAATTAGACACTGGAGTGCCTCCAGGAAGAACAACTATTACTTTTGTTGTGTTTTTTCCACGCCCTTACATTATGGAGAGTCTATAGCTGAGCCGACTCTCTGTCGGCTCTTCATCATTCATCAGTGAGCTGCCTACTGTGAACTCTGGCCGCGGTGGGGATTTCATGGGTAACTTTTACTGCTTGATCCAGCTGCAGGGGGAATAAGAGGCTTGCAGCATGGCTTAGCCCGGTGGTAATCACAGGGAAAGTCACTATGTCCTTGTGCTGTGTAGCTCTTTAAAACACAGTCTGAGTGAGATAGCAGAACATATTAGGTGAGGACGCAATGTTTCAATAAGCTGGGATGAAGGGAAATGAATTGAAGATAATGACCATTGTAGTGCGAGAATGCAACCAAGGGTGAATCAACCTGTCAGTCATCGCTTAGCTTGGTAGGATGCTACACACCGCGGGTAATCATTGTCTTAAATGATACTAGCTAAATCCTCTTTGGGACCTGGCGGCAGGCTAAAACTGGTTGCTTTCAAAGCAGGTGAGGTTTCTGCTTTTAGAATGTGCCAACGTGTAAGGTGGTTTAGATGTCATCAGGAAGTGAACAGAAACACTAAAACGGTTTCATATGAATGAGTTTTATACATTTATTAGTCGGACACATCTCTGGTAATTTCAAGGCTAAAGGATTCATGTATTGTTTAAAAATACAATTGATTTATTGATTGATTAAAGGTTTGAAGGCAGAATTATTTGGCATCACTCACAATAGGGCTGGGCGATATATCAAGAAAAAAAAAATCTATATATTTTTTAATGTGATATGGAATTAGACCATATCATATATATTGGTATAGTTCAAATTCTTTCTTTATATATAAATGCTGTCCTTACTAGGGTTTGTCATATTTAGTTATTTTATAATGTTCCTTATTCTTGTCTCATATAAATATATTTATTTCAGAAAAAGATCGGACTATTTTATTTCATAGGCTATTTTTATTTAAATGTGCACTTTATGGAGCTTTGATTGTTTTTAAAAAGCTACTCCGGTTGTGATACAGTATTTATGTTCACTTAAATAAACGATTTCAATAAAACTACTTGTGACATGTCATAATTGCCTTTGACTTTGACTGAACATTTGCTTTCACTTTGAGATAAAAAATATTGCGATATATATCGTATATCGATATCACTTTTGGTCCATATCGCCCAGCCCTAACTCACAATATTTTTTTTGTATATTATTCAAGTGGTGTGCATGTGCCATATATAGTTTTCTGGAAAAGGAAAAAAACAACACCAGAATTTAAAAAACAACTCTCTGCTGTCTCTAAAACCCTCCCACCAGACGAGCCACGTGCCTGTGCTTTATACAGTAACCTGAAGGAGTTCTCATCATTCATTTTAGTCATCTCTTCCCCATGATGTTAATTACTGTCTGCCTTTCTTTTCAGACTTGTTGCAATTCTTTATTAGATAACAAGAGGCTCTTTGCGAACTTGTAGAGCACTTTGAGAAGACTCACTGTGATTTGAGGCTCTGGCTGGCTGCACAAACATGAGCGGCTGCGACAACTTTAAGGGTATACTGTTAGGTAAGAGAGAATTATTGTCATCCATCTTTACTGTATACAGTGCAGTACAGTACATGGAGCATCCAACTGTGCCAAGGGTAGTTCAGTTTATTGTCCAGGGAGCAGACAGCATCTGCTGTGAAACAGTCAGGAGAGTTACCTTTAGACTAACATGAATACTGGCTCGTTCACAGCTCCTTCATGACCTATCATGCCACCTCCAGCATCTCCTTGATCGAATGGCAGTACCAGGAAGCCCTGTGGCTTTGGGTATCAATGCCTCTGCTGACAGTAACTAAAGGCTCACGGAGCAATGTATATAAATGACATGGGCCCCTGGTAGGGCTGGGGGATATGGATCAAAAGTCATATCCCGATATATTTAGGATGAATATTGATATACCATATATATCCCGATATTTTTATAGCAAAGTAAGAGCAAATGTTCAGTCAAAGTCAAATATGACATGTTAGAAGTAGTTTTATTGAAACCATTTATTTAAATTAACATAAATACTGTATAACAACAGGAGTACCTTTTTAAAAAAAAAATCAAAGCTCCATAAAGTGCACATTTAAATAAAGAATATCTTAAATAAAAATAGACTATGAAATAAAATAGGCCAATCTTTTTCTGAAATAAATATATCTATATGAGAAAAGAATAACACACATTACACAAGAACTAAATATGACAATTCCTAGTGAGGGCAGCATTTATAAATGAAGAAAGAACAATTTTTACAATATCGATATATGCGATATGGTCTAATTCCATATCACATTTAAAAATATATCGATATATTTTTTATATTGATATATCACCCAGCCCTATCCCCTGTGTCTGATGAACACAGTGCTTTACATTGAGTTTAATGTTGATAGCTGTCTGATATTGCTGGAATTAAAGGAACCAGCTTCCACACAGCCTTGAAGCTGATGTTACAGAGAAGCTGCACAGCCTAAAACTGCTAGAGGGACCAAAGCCGAGGAGACAACAGAGGTGGTGTGAGAGGAAACATAAAGCGCCGGTATTTGTGTATTTTGGCTATTTTTTTATAGCCTGTATTCATAATAGTCAGATGTCTGTAACCGTCAACAACAGCATCATCACATTATATAACAAACCGAAACACCTTGATAAAAATAGTCTCCCATACAGCCAGAACTCCTTTATACAATAGCTCAACCACAGCAGACCAGTAGCCTGCTGACTGTTTCACAGCAAATATCAGCTCCACTGACAATAAATTAGACTACATTTTACACTGTTTTGTTCATCCATGTACTGCACTACACTGCATATAGATAGATGACTTAGGGCTGGGCGATATGGACCAAAAGTCATATCCCGATATATTTAGGCTAAATATCGATATTCGATATATATCCCGATATTTTCATCGCAAAGTGACAGCAAATGTTCAGTCAAAGTCAAACATGACATGTCACAAGTAGTTTTATTGAAACCGTTTATTTAAGTGAACATAAATACTGTGAACTACAGGAGGACCTTTTTTAAAATCTAAGCTCCATAAAGTGCACATTTAAATGAAAAAATATCTTAAATAAAAATAGCCTATGAAATAAAATCGGCCAATCTTTTTCTGAAATAAATATATTCATATGCGAAATGAATAACGAACATTACAAAAGAAGTAAGGGCAACATTTATATAGGCTCTAAAGAAAGAAAAAAAATTGAACTATATCGATATATGCGATATGGTCTAATTCCATATCACATTTAAAAATATATCGATATAACTTTTATATCGATATATCGCCCAGCCCTAGGATGACTATAAAGTCTCACCTTACCTCATAATTTAGCTTTGAACTGGCCGCAGCTCAGTTTAAGATCAGGCTTTTACCAAAAGAACATGCACTTATGTTATATTATTACGGTATTTGTAAAACAGCCAATAGGAAGGCTCTCTCTGTGAAGTAACCAGTCTCCCATCACAGGCCAGATTTTATAAAGCCTGAAAACAAGAGCCCAGAGGAGGTGCACAAGCCTAGTTTTCTCTCAGACCACATGAATTACAATATGCTGAAAGGTTATTATGGAATTAACGGCCTACGTCAACTTTAATCAATAATGAAAACAATCGTTAGTTGTAGCTGTAGTTCAATGTGTGCTGAGCTGATTTGAGGAGGAAAATTCTTACAGAGACAGCAAGTTTTTTCTGCTTTGTTTGATTTCATCTCTCGTAATTGTTTTTTTTGCCAAATGTCATGATATCATGGTATCATTCTTAGAGTCAATGGAAGCTGGGATGTCATGCCCCTTTAGGCTTGAAATAACTAAAACTCATGTGTGGCAACAAATTTTGTCCCACCTCCATGTCATTAAATCCTCTAGTGAACTCAAGCTGCACTTACACATCACCACTCCAAAATACACAAAAGTGCCAGCTGTCACAAATGCTCCCAGTGGAGACCAAAAGCTTCAATCCCTGCAGTAACTGTTGTTGATTGTTTACCAAAATAAAGCACAAGGACAGAAAAGATAGGGAGATGATGGAAGATGAAGATGGCCCATGTCTGTACATATCTGTCAGTCTGTCTACATATTATCCTTACTGTCGGTGTGTAAATGCCAACCAGTGTGTGTGTGTGTGTGTTTGTGTGTGAGAGTGTGCTACTGTGTGCTGTCAAACAGTCCTGGGGGACATGGTCCAGATTCATATACTGTACAGTAGCAGTGACATGATTCTGGCCTAGTTAACAGATGTTAGCCTCTGCACATTACACATGTTGCCATTTATCTTGGACTAATTCACTCCGCTTCCTGGAAATTCATGTTTATGTGCTCTAACTAAATGGAAGTCCATATCTGGGCATTATCCTTTAGCTCAACAGCCTGGGTTCGCCTGCTTGGATATAACTACAGCATCTCAAACAAATAACTGACAGATTTAGCTGCTGAAAAAAACACAAGCTATCCCTCTGCTTAGGCTGGAAATTAAGGAAGAACAGAATCAAATAATGCTTAGCTTAAATTAGGGCTGGGCGATATATCGATATAAAAAATATATCAATATATTTTTAAATGTGATATGGAATTAGACCATATCGCATACATCAATATAGTTCAAATGTTTTTTTCTTTCTTTATATATATAAATGCTGCCCTTACTAGGGTTTGTCATATATATATTTTTTGTAATGTTCCTTATTATTTTCTCATATTAAATATATTTATTTCAGAAAAAGATTGTTTTATTTTATAGCCGATTTTTTTTTTTACTTTTTTTTTTCACTTTATGGAGCTTTGGTTTTAAAAAAAAAGTTGCTCCTGTTATTTACAATATTTACGCTCACTTAAACGGTTTCAATAAAACTACTTGTGACATGTCATATTTGACTTTGACTGAACATTTGCTCTCACTTTGCAATAAAAATATCGGGATATATATCGTATATCAATATTCAGCCTAGATATATCAGGATATGACTTTTGGTCCATATCGCCCAGCCCTATCTACAATCATTTCCACATCCCTTTCCACCGCTGTCCCCCTGAGAAAACCAGTTCATTTATGATGACTGATTAGATACACACTACAAAGTTGTCAGCCTGCTCCTTCACATTATTACCCATCATGCATAAAGCCCTAACATCAGCTGTTCTCATGTCAGTTCAAGAATGCTGAAAGTGCACTGCACGTGCAAACGTGTTCATAAGGAGCAAATGATGTAAATGTTTGCAAATTTGCACCTGGTCTACGGGAGGGAGTGGAAGTAGCATTAAAGATGAAAGCTGCAAGAAGTGCATGTATGTGTGAGTTCAAGTGATAATGGATGCAATGGATGAGCAATCTCTAAAGCCCAGAGATTTCTCCAGCTAAAGGAATCTTAATCTCATCAGGCTTATCCAGCGATTCTGTAAAATGTGCATTATAATTAATGTACGTACCCTGATATGGAATTTATTAATGATCGAGGCATGAGGATATATATAAATAAGTGCAACTGCATGTCCAGAATATTCCATTACTACTCAAACTTTAGGCTTGAGTAGTAGTTTAGGTCTGATTCAAACTTTGCAAATGCTTAATTGTGCAAAGTTTATTAAGCTGGGTAGAGTGAAAGATGTTTGTGTGCTGTATTTAACAGTTTGGCAGTATAAGAGTGCATGTGTGGCCACTTCTTAACACTTCTGCTTCTTGTTTTGCATGAATAGAAACACAGTGGTGTGGGAACACAACTGGGACCCTTGTCATCACTGTGGTTAGTAAAGCTAAACCAACAATCAAGGCTGAGGCCAAACAAGCCAGACAATCTTGTCTTCAATCTAATTTACTGTAGTGTTCGCTCATATTTTTCAATACAGTAGCTCTGATAAACCAAATGTTTTTCCTGAGCCAATGTCAATAACTGACCTTGCATATCAGCAAATACTGAGTACTGATCTGATACAAGTGTGTTAAAAAAACAACAGCTATGTACTACTTAACCTGTATGGATGTTATATGATTGCTACCATTGTTGTACCAGGCTCAGGTAAAACATGAACAAATTCAAGCAGTGAATTAATTTCATAGTTTATTGTAACCTTAATAATAAAATCTAGGACTAAATTACAAATTCTTTAATTCTGTGTAGAGTGCACAGTACGAATAGGGAAGGATGTACAGATAAATGACACGTTGTTGTTCCTGTGTAGTGTCAATGAGCTGATAAATTACATCATGATGTGGTGTGGGATTGGTGCATAGACTTGCATACGACAGATACCCGATCAGCATTTTAGTCTTAATCAAAGGCATTTCAATATCTCTCATATAGTAACGGCATTGGAACCTCCACCTATGTAAGAGACGATTCTAACACCGTCAGCCTTGCATGTGATCGATGATTGTCTCATCATATTGAGCCTGTTTGCTGCTGCAATTTTGTCATAAGTTATGGGCAACAGTAGGGCAGGGCGATATGGACCAAAAGTCATATCCTGATATATTTAGGCTGAATATCCATATACGACATATATATCCCGATATTTTTTATCGCAAAGTGAGAGCAAATGTTCAGTCAACGCCAAATATGACATGTCACGGGTAGTTTTAATGAAACTGTTTATTTAAGTGAACATAAATACTGTATAACAACAGGAGTACCTTTTTTTTTAAAAAAATGAAAGCTCTATAAAGTGCACATTTAAATAAAACTGTTGCCTTTGAACTAAAATAGGCCAATCTTTTTCTGAAATAAATATGTTTGTTAGAGTTGTTCCGATTCCGATACCAGTATCGGAAATTGCTAGTCCGGCGGCTAATGGTGCGTTCATGGTCTACACGAATGTCAGAATTTTCAACGTTGTTCTGAGCTCCAAGTCCCGACTTTCAAGTTCTGACTTTGAGTCTAAATTAAACACACCATATGGCGTTACGGTAAGAACGTGTTACACCCGCCTTCAAAATAAAAGCAAACACATGTAGCTTTCAAAATAAGAGCACATGGATGTGTTAGCAGAGTCCACCACAAAATTTACAAGAAGACTGTCAAAATAAGATGCCTTAAATAAAACATAGAAGAACCCTTATTCTCCTTTACAATAATTCTCTAAAATATGCAATGATTAAGATGGAATAGTGGCATTAGAATGTGTGAGAGGCACCAAATTTAGGCTTTTAAGGCAAAAATGCCCCTGGACAACCAGATTTATTTATTTAAGTTGCTGTTGCACTACTGTTTTGTATACTGTTTTATTTAAAACTAAATGTAAAAAATAAATGGCTTGAATCTGCTGTATTTATTCATGTTTACAAAGGGTTTAACCTGAGCCAGGCCTTACCACAATGATAATCATATCAGTCATGCAGGTGGAGTATGATATTTTTTACTACATACTGGTATTGGATCGGTATTCGGTATCGGCCGATACCCACAACACAAGTATCGGAATTGGTATTGGGAGGGAAAAAATGGTATCGGAGCATCCCTAATATTATATAATAGAAAAGAAGAATGAACATTACAAAATAATTAAATATGACAAATGCGAGTAAGGGCGGCAATAAAATAAAGAAATAAAGAAAACTATATCGATATATGCGATAGGGTCTAATTCCATATCACATTTAAAAATACATTGATACATTTTTTATATCGATATATCGCCCAGCCCTAGGCAACAGCATTACACTTAAACAGTTCAAGCAATACTGAATCCAAGAAACCCATTATTCTGTCTCAAATGAAGAGAAGGAGGAAGGGTGAAACCTCTTGTGTAAGTGTTGATGAATGGATGCAGGTGTATTTTATGGTGAGAGCTGTGTGTGTGTGTGTGTGTGTGTGTGTGTGTGTGTGTGGACATGTTCCACTTCTGCAGGTGGTGAGCAGAGTCTCCCTGTGCTATAGCGCATTAGGTGACCCCTAAAAATGTGACATTGCTCGAGGATATACAGTACAGGTCGCAGTGACCATACACAAACTAACACAGATTAAATCAACCTCTCTCTGGTTAAAACATGAGCAATCTCTTCTCCTATAAAACCCAAAGCTAGCGCCGTGGAGCACCTTGACACAGCAAAAAATATGACAGCTATGCAAACTGTCAAGCAGAGTTCATATCAGTTCACTTGGAGACAATTCAGTTAAAGCCTTTGTAGATGACATTGATTTATGACTTTTGTTAGTTTTGTATTAAAACAAGATCCATTTAGGGCAGAAATTTCAAAGGACTTTTTCCCTGTATTAATGCAATTAAAACATGTCAAATATACATATATATTAAGCTTGAAAGCATAATTCTACCGAGAAACATGAGAACTGAAAGGCAGTTTGACAGGAACTAATGGGGGCTCATTATTATGTCCTCTATTAGAGCACTCTGCCTCTAATTGATTGTACATTTATTAAATTATAATTTATGAAAGAGCTTGCTGCCAAAGACAGCTCAAGCTTTTGGCAAAGACGATGTTGAGCTCTGAGCATGATCAGGACATTAATAACACATTTTGAGTTGTTAAAATGTTACTAACAATACTTTAGTAAGAGGAGATCAGTTTAAAGATCACATAACTAAAAAATGTCTATATTTTACAATACTGCTAATACTTTACAAAACATAGGTTTCATTTTCAGACTTCCTTTGTCTCTGGGGAACTGCTTTCAATTAATTCCAGCAAACAAATGCAAATTAAATTCACTTGAAATAGATTCACACACATAAATATGAAAGCATCAGAGTGAACAATTCCCCACTAGTACAATATTTGTGGTCAAATGCATGGAGTCATTGGAGTATAAAGAAATTACATGGGCAGATGGTTTTTAAACTGCTGCTAGACCGTCCCAACGTCTGATCCTTAAAGAGCATTCTTTTACATCATAGTCAGTGATGTTACATAAGGGAGTGGGATTCCCTGCCCCTGCCTCGCCACACTGCACAGCTCAAAGGAGTTATTCAACAATACAGTTCTTCTACGCTCAGTTTTTGTCATTATTTTTTGTTAGTGATCACATTCCTGGTTCAGAGTAGGGTTGGGCAATATGGCCCTGAAATAATATCAGGGTATTTTTGCAATTACGATATTTTTGGTGATATGACATGTTAAAAATATATAGAAAATGTGTTTTTTTCCCCCCTGTATAAATAACTTAGAACTAAATAAAAATCAACCGTAAATCTGAAAAGTATTTTCAAGTGCAAATCTCAACAAACTGCAAATATCAGAGGTAAAATGTCACTAAGTACTTTAACTCAAGTATTGTGCTTAAGTACACTTTTGAAGTACATCTACATAACTTGTGTTATTATTTTCATTTATGTAACTTTATATTTCTACTTCATTACATTTTAAAGGAAAATATTGCATTTTTTACTACACTTCATTTAGCTACCAGCTTTAGCTCCTTTTCACATCGAGATTTAACATAAAAACGGAATTAAACATTTTTATAAATCAAACCACATAAACATATATTAAGTAGTTAAAATGAGCGGTTACCTTGACAACAGTAAAATGCTGCTTAATAATTATCCAACAATATAGATATAGAATACATAAAACAATCTGAGTGGGGTCATTCTGCATAACGAGTACTTTTACTTTTGATACTTTAAGTACATTTTGTTGCTGTTACTTTTGTACTTTAACTTCAGTAAGTTTTGAAGTAGGAATGCTGCCATTATCGAGATGTGCACTCATAAAAATATACCGGTGTTATTGTGAATGATACGATATGGCACACCCCTATTCAGAGAAGCTCGGGCTAAAGTCAGCCTTCATCAGCACTCTGCTGACAGATTGGTACAGATTCACCAGCAGGTACAGGTACATTGAGGATGTGCTAACGGTTTGGCTCAGCCTCTCTGGTCACTGTGGTAATAAATGACCATGCATCCTATTTATAACCACTAAGCTGCACACTGTGACGACGCTGTAAGCTGCCTAACCCTGTCGGAGTTAGCCCATGGCTCATTGTACCAAGAAAAAAAAAAGAGGCAGGAAAAATGAGCTTTCGGTGGTACTGGGAATCAAAAATCAGTTCCTTTAGCTCAAGCTTAACATAAAAGACAGCTTTACACTCTTGTTCAGCTTGTTCAGCTTTAAAATTAAAAAGCAGGAGAAACATAAAAGCAAATACACTATATGTATATGCACTTTGGTATAGATTTAGTCCAACTACTGGACAGCACAGTGCGTACATTTTTAGGGTGAATTCATCAACTGGGCAGTGTGAGTGCCCTTCCTTGCTCAATGAACCATAGAGGACAGCACACACAAATGTCATGACTTTTGACTTTGTGAGCCCCGAACTACAGAAGCACTGCAAAGCTATTCACTTTTAATACTTTTCATCACTTAAACAAGGAATAATAAATCTATAGTATAGACAAGACACGCCTCCTTTCAGGCCAGATTTGTCTTTGAAGAATCATTACACAAGACAAAAAAATACCTCTAAACTATTTGTGCTACCGGGAGCCCATCAATTAAACAGCTATCCCTACAAGACTATTCCATAAAAAAAGGAAAATACACATAACCAAATATTACCAACAATTCATTAGCTTTGATATAACGGTGCTAATAGAGGGCAACTGAAGGAGTACTTTAGTTATGAAAAACTTACCCTTCCGCCGCGAGCCTGCCCTCGGCTCCATTCTGAGGAGCGGGGCTGAAAAAGGGGGTGGAAGGGAGGGGGTCCTAGTAGTGGTCCCTGGGGAACTCCAGTAATGGGGGTCCAAAGTATAGAGATACTGCTAGTAAGGTGCAGAAGTGAGGAATGCTGCCTGTGCTGTGTGGATAATGTGAGGATCAGCTATTTCTGTGACAGCGTGCGTGTGTGTGTTTGTGTGTGTGTTTGCAAAGTGGCCTGTGACGACGATGTCAGCCACATCAGCCATGCATCACAAAGCACCCTCACCCTCCCACCGACAAACCTGCACGCACACGGCGCGCACACACACACTTCTGATCCCTGCTGCACATGCAAGCACACATGCGCGTGCATGTAAGAGCACACACACACAGAGGGAGGAGCAAAGAAAGCGAGGGAAGCAAAAAGCAATAGTAAAAAAGACAGACTGCTTTACAGAGTGTGGCAGGAGAGAGATGGATGGATGGATGGATGGATGGATGTGCACACACATGTAGGACAAACACAAGAGATGAGACAGCAGAAAAAAGCTAAAAGAAGTCAATGCAAATATTGACCTTTAATGTTCTAGGAAAAAATAATGTGAGCGTGTGTGATTGAGGAAGCAGATCAAACACTTGCCATCAAAAGGAAAAGCTGTGCAGTATATCCTTCTGAATCAATAATCCTTGGCTATTTTAAACTGCAGGTGCTGCTTTAGTGAGCAGTTTCATTACAATCTGACCCCCTGGCTGACCTCAAGGTGCCGTAGGTGGAGATGGTCAATCAATCAGCAAAGCACAGGGAGCACACAGGACAATACAGCTGGAGGCTATGACAACACAATACACTGAGGATTCTATGAAGCCACATCACACAGCAGCTCTAAAATTGGTTTAGATTGGTTTATAACAGAGCAGGGCTGAATGATTTGGGAAAAAATATCTTATTTTGTAATTCTTACAATTACAAAGTGATTCGCATAAGTTTTTAATGAAAAAATACTTTTATTTGTAGGTTGAGGTGTCTTGCAAGACCACAACACTTAATTCAGAATAGTATTTTCACACATATATTGCCTTTCACTAGGGCTGGGCGATATATCGATATATTTTTTAATGTGATATGGAATTAGACCATATCGTATATCGAAATATTTCAGATTTGCACCGGCAAGCTGCAGCTTTATTTAAGATATTTTTTTATTTTAGTGTGCACTTTATGGAGCTTTGATTTTTTTAAAAGCTACTCCTGTTGTTATACAGTATTTATGTTCACTTAAATAAATGGTTTTAATAAAACTGCTTGTGACATGTCATATTTGGCTTTGATTTTGACTGAACATTTGCTCTCACTTTGCGGTAAAAATATCGGGATACATATCGTATAGCGATATTCATCCTAAATATATCAGGATATGACTTGGTCCATATTGCCCAGCCCTACCTTTCACCAATATTGGGCCTCGTGTGGTCTGGATTTGCTCTAGCACATATTGCGATAAAATCTGTACAACCCTATGGACTATGACCAAACAGACCAATGTTCAGAATCAGAATGATCAGTTATCAATCTACAATCGGCTTCCTTTTAAACTTGCTGCAAACTGCACTATATGTAGTTTTAAGTTTGCCCACACTGTAATGCCACAAAAGCAAAACTCAGTTTCCTGGATAATTAAAATGCTCAATATTTATTAGAGTTTTTTTCTAATGAATCAATGAATGGCTTAGTATGACTATAAAATGCCAAAACATAAATACATAAACGCCCAAAACAATTTCCCAAAGGCCAAGGTGAGGTCAGAGAAGAACCAGTGAGGGTATTGTTTGATAAATGCCTTAAAACTAATGTGATGATTTAAATAGTTGTGGATTGTTTTTTGCTGAATGACGAATTGATGAATTGACTCATTTTTTCAGCACATAAAGCTATCATGTAAAGGTTTGTATACATTTTATATTTTTTATAAAATAAATGAATGAATGTGTACAATGTTATCTATCATGTGTATATGTGTGTCTCTATTTGTATATTTGATTTTGGAATACTTATTTGGGATGTGATCATCATGGAAACAAATAGAGTAGTATGTAAACCCTATATTTTGCACATAGGGTTGCGAAAGTGTGGAAACTTTCCGGTAAATTTCCAGAAACTTTCCATGGGAAGTTAAGCTGGGGAATTTTGGAAATATTCAAAATAAAAACATTTATTTGTCAGTAGAACTTTTTTCAAGTTTTAATTATTTTATTTTATTTTATTTAGACATGCCTTTTTATTGAAAGGCATGTCTAAAAACAAGATAAAAACACTAAATCTGAGGGAAATTATCTTGCTGCATCGACAGATATTTTTACTTGAAAATATTTCTTAAATTAAGATTGCTAAAATTAAAAATAAGCATGTTGAACACTTAAAATAAGAAATTAACTCTTAAAACAAAATAAATTATCTAACACTTCTAAATCTAAAGTTTTTTTTATCTTGGTAAGAAACAAATAATTGTCAGGTCACTCTGCTCGGGCCAGTTCATCGCTGCTTGCAGCTTTAATTTATCTTGTTTTAACAGTTAATTTCTTATTTTAAGTGTACAACATGCTTATTTCTAGATTTAATAATCTTAATTTAAGAAATCTTGTCAAGTGAAATTATCTGTCCATGCAGCAAGATCATTTCCCTCAGATTTAGTGTTTTTATCTTGTTTTTAGACACACCTTTTTTGCAGTGTATAACATAATAATATTGGTTAACTAAAGCCATGTCATTTGGCCTGTGTCATGTATTCCTAATCTGAACTCATGTGAGACAAACTGAGCTTGGTGCCAGCTAGAAGAAGCCAAGAATATTCCACAACACACGGGCTAGACAATGGCAGAGCTCTGCCACAAGCTTGGGTGAACCCAGCACTCTGCTGTCTACCTTTGTCTTCACTAGCCATTAATCTGCCTGTCTAAGAGCATGTGAAGTGGGCACTAATCACTTAACCAGATTAGGCTAATCCTGAACTTTTTATAAAACACGGAAGTCCAGGCTCCAGGGTTGAGGAAGATACGGCTTTAAAGCCACAGACGAAACTGCTGCTCAGGTTGTGCTGCCGTCTTCTGACCACTGTCTGCCTCTCACTCAGCTGAGTGTCCTTCAGCGGGCAGAGACACACTGGCTGGCTGTCACAATGACCACTGACTCACTGAGGATTAAAGCAGTTTTTACAAAACTTGTCTTTATTTTTTGTTAGTGATCACATTCCTGGTTCAGAGTATGGTTGGGCAATATGGCCCTAAAATAATATCAGGGTATTTTTGCAATTACGATATTTTTGGTGATATGACATGTTAAAAATATATCGAAAATGTGATTTTTTTTCCCCTGTATAAATAACTTAGAACTAAATAAAAATCAACCATAAATCTGAAAAGTATTTTCAAGTGCAAATCTCAACAAACTGCAAATATCAGAGGTAAAATGTCACTAAGTACATTTACTCAAGTACTGTGCTTAAGTACACTTTTGAAGTACATCTACATAACTTGTGTGTTTTCATTTATGGTTTTTGTGAATGACTAATTGATGAATTGACTATTTTTTTCAGCACATAAAGCTATCATTTAAAGGTTTGTATACATTTTATATTTTTAATAAAAATAAATGAATTAATGTGTACAATGTTATCTATCATGTGTATATGTGTGTCTCTATTTGTATATTTGATTTTGGAATACTTATTTTGGATGTGATCATCATGGAAACAAATAAAGTAGTATGTAAACCCTATATTTTGCACAGTGTTGCGAAAGTGTGTAAACTTTCCGGTAAATTTCCAGAAACTTTCCATGGGAAGTTAAGCTGGGGAATTTAGGAAATATTCAAAATAAAAACATGTATTTGTCAGTAGAACTTTATCAAGTTTTAATTATTTTATTGAACGACAAAAACATGAATGTTTATATTACTCGTTCCCCAAGGGATGTCTAAAAACAAGAAAAAAACACTAAATCTGAGGGAAATGATCTTGCTGCATGGACAGATAATTTCACTTGAAAAGATTTCTTAAATTAAGATTGCTAAAATTAAAAATAAGCATGTTGAACACTTAAAATAAGAAATTAACTCTTAAAACAAGATAAATTATCTAACACTAAATCTAAAGTTTAAGAAACAAATAATTATCAGTACTCTCTAATTTATCTTGTTTTAAGAGTTAGTTTCTTATTTTAAGCGTACAACATGCTTATTTCTAGATTTAATAATCTTAATTTAAGAAATCTTGTCAAATGAAATTATCTGTCCATGCAGCAAGATCATTTCCCTCAATTTTTATCTTGTTTTTAGACACACGTTTTTGCAGCGTGCATGATTTCTGACAGCAATTTACAAATAGTTATTTAATAACTTTATATTTATTTAAGAAATAATAATAAATTAAAAAAATCACTTGTCCTTTGAAGACAAAACTGAACATCCGCTGTCTGCATCATTAAATTGACAGATGTGTCAAGGCAGAGCTTAAAGAGGGGCTATCAAATCACACAGTAAGAAGGATTAAGTAGTATCAAGCTCCACTTGGTTTGATGTCAGATGGCTGCTGTTATAGTTATATTGTGTGTGTGCACAAGTGTCTGTGTGTTGCACTTAATGAAGTCCTAAGCTTTTAAACCCTTCAGGTAAACAACACTGTTGTTATGTAATACGCAGCATGGGGGAGGGCAGAGAGACAAGGGTTATTGACAGAGTGTACTAGTGTCCAGATAGGGTTAAAGGGTTTATTGGATCATCAATACTATAACGGGTGAAATCTGACAGACACAAGTTGAATGGCAGTTGGATGAGAAGAACTTATCTGCCAATTGTACATTTTTCATCATGGAGCCACTGTGTATCAAGGTTATAATAGTTTTGGATTTTTCATTGGTTTTAGTTTATTTAGTACTTGTAAAATGGTATACTTTTGTATGAGAAAGTAACACGATGACTACTTGTTACCAAGGTTATAAATGTTTGGATTTTTCATTAGATTGTTTTAATTACGTTGTGATTTTTTGTTGATGATTGTTAGTTTTAATAAGATTGTTAGTTTTGTTAAGTTTTTAGAGTGAGTTTTCTAGTTTTAATTTGTTTTTATTTTTTGGAAAATGCTTAGTTTTAGTTTAGTTTTTATTAGTTTTAGTTTAGTTTTTATTAGTTTCAGTGTTAGTTTTAGTTTTTTTATAAGTTTATAATAATAAGTTTATTAAGTCATAAAACCAGATAGATGAAATAGATTTCATATCAACCAAAACGGTTTATGTATGAAAAAAGTTGACAAAGACGAAAAGGGAGGACATTTAACTATAATTTTAGTTACCACACAATACAGTTTCAGCTAGTTATCGTTCTTTTTTTTTTTAAACTCTCGTTTTTACTTTTATTTCAGTTAACTGAAATGTTTTTTCAATTCTAGTTTTCGTTAATTCATTTGTTTTCGTTAACTACAATAACCTTGCATGGAGCTGCTGTGTGTGTATGTATATAAAAAGTAAAAATATGTGTGGAAGCAGTTGGCACAGTGTGGGAGTATGTCAGAAAGTTAAAAAAATAGGTAAAGAGGGAGAATATAGGGGTCAGCCAAGGCACCTAGGATCAATGTTACTTAGTGCTGCTTATACCTCAATCCTCACTTCCATGACTCAACACTAAGCATGAGATAGGTGAATACTGGCACAGATTAGATGCTTTAGAAATGTCCCTAAACTGCCACTAGGAAATACTTACAAGACAATATTACTGTTTCTCAGATGACATGTGTACCAAGCCTGAGACCAACACCAACTAAAAGTGAATGGTCGTCTTACTAACTCTATGAAAAACAACCATTTATCCGTCACATGCACTTACTGTTAAAATGCCAACATAGTCTCACAGAAATCTGTGAAATAGCCACGGATTCGCTTAACTCAAAATCCGTGGAATAGCCACGGAATCACTCAAATTTCCGTGAAACTGACACAGATTTCGCTACAATGCAAGTTAATGACAGTCATATCCCGTGGCTATTCCAACATACAAAGTGATTATGTACATTCACTGAGTGAAGATTTAGAAAATAAAACATATATTTCTTGCTAGAAATGTGATCAAAATCCATTTTTATGCAGAAACTAAGTCAAAATATTAATTTTTTCACTGTTTTGAACTGTCCGCCATGTTTTTTGTTCTGACCGCCGGGACCTTGAAAGTCACGTGACTTGGAACAAACCAATAGGATAAAATATCCATGGACATATCCATGGTCATTAACTTGCAATGTAGCGAAATCCGTGTCAGTTTCATGGAAATTTTAGTGATTTCGTGGCTATTCCACGGATTTTGAGTTAAGCGAATCCGTGGCTATTTCACGGATTCCTGTGAGACCAGGTTCTAAAATGCAGTATACTGTAGATATAGCATTAGGTACATTTTGGCATAGTGCGAGCTGACACTGATGTACCCTGTGTCTGCAGGTCAGCTTGAATTTGTTTGGAAGTTGTTCGAGGTTCTTTATCCACCATTCGAACAATCTTTCGTTGCAATCTTTCATCGATTTTACTCTTCCGTCCACGTCCAGGGAGGTTAACTACAGTGCCATGGGCTGTAAACTTCTTGATGACATTCCACAATTTTGGTTCTCAAATCCTCAGACAATTCTTTGCTCTGTTTTCTTTTCTCCATGCTCTGTGTGGTACACACAGACACACAACACTAAGGTTGAATCAACTTTTCTCCATTTTAACTGGCTGCAAGTGTGATTTCTATATTGCCAGCACCTGCTACTTGCCACAGGTGAGTTTAAATATAAATTAAAGGAGCATCACATGCTTGGAAAACAATTTTTTCTTACAATTTTGAAAAGGTAATAATTTTGTCCAGTCCATTTTTGGAGTTCTGTGTATAATATATAATGCAGAAAATGTTGCTTGGTATGATTTAGAAATGGTGTTAGCTCTTCTTATTTATTTTTTCCCGACACTGAACAGTAATGTTTATTTAGCTATTTTTTTTATTCCTATTTATTCTTTATTTTCTCTGTTATCATTTATATATAATCGGCTGACATTGTAATACATTGTTTGCATAATGTATAACAATGTTAAATATTACTTAACAACTTTTATGTTTGAGAAAGTAGCTCTCTGGGTACATTTGTAGAATAAAAAATCGGTGCACAATCCACATAAAAAAAGTCTATTTTCATTCCAGCTCAAAATTATATTATATTACAGTCCTTCCTAATCGTTCCAGCTGAAAAGTGCAAATGAATGGTGGTCATGTGAGAACAACCCCAAACTCATCTGACTGCTCACAGGCAGCCAAACCCTCTTCCTTAAAATTGAGCAGTCTCCACCCAAAGTAGGGGAACAATGTCATTCTTTTCACACAAAAGCACAACAACACATGCTTACACAGACTGAGGGGTGAGTCCACTCTTCTCCAGATGGTGTCACTATCTCACAATTGGAAGGAAACACTTTGCACATAGATACAGACCCCTCTCATCATATGAATTGTGTAAAAAAAATGAAAGCTTAATTCTCCACTTCAAATGTCGGGTCATATACAGGGATATGAGTTCTAAGAACCAGATGTTGGCAGTAACATCTGGTTCCTATAGAGTATGAGAAGGAAATATCAACTCATCAGTTCAATGTGCCCAGAAATACTTTTTTTAAATATATATAAATGCACATACAAGGTAAATCAGTCTGCAACACTGTGTACAGACACCAAAGCTCAGCTAGTCCTTATGTCTCCTCCTCCTTACTCCTCATGACCCTTGTGGCCAAAAAAGGCCAAGCACATTAAAACTGCTATTAAATCACCATACATCAATATTTTTTCAGATTTTCTCTAATCTCTAAATCTTGTTCTCTAATCTCTAAGACTTGTTCAAAACTACCAAACATTAAATCATTTTCAGAATTTTACCCCTTTATATGCCAGTTTATACATTTGAAGTTTTCCATAATTTCTTCCAAAAAACCACAAAAAATAAATGTTTTCCAATAAAATAAATAGTAGGGAGCTAGGGTTTTTGGTGGTGATTAGAGTCTTGGATATGTCAAATATTAGCAACAAAATTGATTTGATTGCATTAGTATTTCTTAAGTAGTGCCAGATACTCCCTCTGGTGACCCTCATGGCCAAAAAAGGCCACACACACTAAAACTGCTATTAAATCACCGTACATCATAATTTTTTTCAGATTTCTTTTTCATAAATCTCTTAAACAACTTCAGACTTGTTGAAAACTAACAGACATTAAATCATTTTCCAAATTTTGAACCTTTATATGCCAGTTCTCTCATGACCTTCATGGCCAAAGAAAGAAAGAAAGAAAGAAAGAAAGAAAGAAAGAAAGAAAGAAAGAAAGACAGAAAAAGAAAGGCCTTATACCTATGATGAAAATCATAGTGAGATATCTCAGTCTGCATTTCTCACATTACTAGATTCTTGGCTCCTCATCAGCCTTGTGGCTGGTAAACAATTAGTCAGTGAAGGATTGTTCCCTGGAACCAAACCTTTGAATCTGCCAACTCCACAGAGATGACTGACTGAAGACGTAAACAGAGTTGAACAAGTTTACAATTCTGTCTGAAATCAGGCAATCATTATATCAATATGTACAATCTTTATTAAAACAGATACAAATCTAAACATAAAAGCAAAGGACACTCAGTCCTACTTTTAACAGCTGTCTTTGTCCAAAACCACACAGTGAATATATGGATGCGTAATGCATTTGATAATTGAAATGTGGGCATATTAATAGTTTTGAACCAGCACTAATGGCTGAATGTCCCCAGCCTTGGATGTGGTCACCAACAGCTATTGAAAAGGAAGCTTGGTTTTAACCAGGCTTTAACCAAAGAGCTACTTTAACCATGTCTATTGGTTTGCTTATGAGTCACACCATGTCTACTGGAACACACATTTTTAGGCTTGTAAACATAGTGAAAAGAGAAGGAACTGGGGGGGGTTTCCAGTGTTTGTGAATTCATATATATAGAGACAAGAGACAACCACTAACGTGTGTGTTTATAGGTTGAGGGCTTATCAGAGACACCATATTGAGAGCAGGGAACTGGTGCAGAGGAGATCACTCAACAGGAAATAGGAAGCAGCAGTCAGAGAAGGTAGGCCTGTCTGACTAAAACATCCAATCTGGAATGAAAAGGCTGAACGCTTCAACATTGTCAACTACATTTTAGCATTATGTTAGAATGTATCCAGGTGAAGGCTTGACAAAGGAAATAGCCTTATGAATGGATTTCTACAGTGGCATACAATAACAGCTACTGGGCATCTCTTCTATCCATAATCTGATGTGTACAGGAGTCTCATGTTGAATATTTTTGCATGGATCTAGTTTTACATACTTATCATGTCAAACTGACGCATGTGTTCGTACTAGTTTTGTACCTTTGGAAACCTCCCATTTCTGAGCCAGTGTCAGTAAAGCTGCATTTTTGATAAGAGTTTTGAGTGTCTTTCCCTTCTGTTCTCTCAGTCACTATCTAATAAAGCTTGAAAAAAGGCCAAAAAATAATCTTAAAAAAAGAAAGAAAGGTATAATTTAATAATCTATATCAGGGGTCTCAAACTCAAATTACCTGGGGGCCGCTGGAGGCAGTATCAAAATGACCAAAAAAAGACACAAAGTTACTAAAAAAAGACACAAAATGACAGAAAGAAACTAAATTACTTAAAAAAGACACAAAATGACAAAAAAGACACAAAATGACTGAAAAAAAAACAACACAAAATTATTTTAAAAAGACACAAAATTATTTTAAAAAGACATACAATTACCAAAAAAAGACAGAATGACCAAAAAAGACACAGAATGAAAGAATGAAATGAAAGAAATTACTTAAAAAAACACAAAATGATTAAAAAAAGACACGTAATTACCAAAAAAGATACATTTTTTTAAAAGACACAAAATGAAAGAAAAAAACGAAATTACTTAAAAAAAAACACAAAATGATTTTTTTTTAAAAAGACACGTACTTACCAAAAAAGACACTTTTTTTTTTAAAAGACACAAAATGACCCAAAAAAAGACACAAAATGACAAAAAAAAAAAATACACAAAATGACTAAAAAAGACACAAAATTACCCCAACAAGTAATAAAAGGGACCTTCCACATACAACACGGTAAAGTGCCATTCAAATAAAACTCACATTAAACTTTCATATCAAGGTGGGGGCCACAAAATATCGTCATGACGGCCACAATTGTACCGCAGGCCGCGAGTTTGACACTATATTATGTAATTTCCCAATTGTTGTCTCACTCCCTACATTCCTAAAGTAACTTTCCTCTCTTCCCTTTCCCATCAAACACACACCCATCAGCATTAAACCGCAGAAACAAGGGCGTTTAAGTGAGTAATTACATACAGCATGTAAGAGAGCTTCTTGTGGGTGATTAATAAATCAGTATTACTGACACCCTACACTTTCAAGTTTCAAAAACCATTGGGCAACCATGGGCATAGCCAATATTAAACAGTTATTTGGGATAACTATTTGAACAGTGTTTCCATGGCCTGTGAATATGGTGCAAGTACAGATGTTGAATAACTGTGTCTGATTGTGTTGCAGATGGAACATGCAGAACTAAGTAATGTGGCCAACACAAACACACACACACACACACACACACACACAGGGTTGAGCAACAGTGTAGGGTCAGGCTGTCTGTATATCAGTCATTACACCTAATCACTATACCACCAACTTTAGAGAACAAACCTGTCTGAAACCAACGTCACATTTCTGTAGTCCCTCAGGAAAACAAAACACAGTGTGCTTACTCGAGGCATGATCACAGGTCATTATGTTCCAGAATGCTGCCTGAATCACTGGGCTTTTGAGACACTCCCCTGTGGTAGATTGTTGCTTTATTTTTACCGTTAAAGTAAGGTTAGAAAAGGTGAGACACTTGGTGTCAATGCCTAAATAAATAACTTTTCCTTTTAGATTGAAAATGGATGAATTATCCCCCTCAGCTAGAGACTAGCTGGAAATATGTCATTCTAATCCCAACCTCAGAGCAGATCATAGATAATAATGATTGTAAAATACAGCTTGCAATAATTAATTATTGCCTTAGTCCGACTGTAACTGGACAACTGAAGTGCATGTAAACGTGTTAGTCCGACTGATGTCGGAGTTCTCCAGGTCCGATTAGGACACCCAGGTAATAAGGTTGGAGTTGGATATTCGCTGGTAAGACAACGCATGTGCGCATATTCCATCCCCCCAACCCGCTGTGCTGGCATATGACCCCGGAACAAAAATAGAGAAGAATACAATCACAGGAGAAGAACCACGGCAGCACAACAACAACAACAACAACAACCTAATCTGCACAACCAGCAACGCGTACATTACGTACGAAATGGTAAACGGTAAATGGTCCTGCACTTTTATATCACTTTTCTAGTCGATTTGCGACCACTCAAAGCGCTTTACACTACAGACTGCACTCATTCACCCATTCACACACACATTCATACTGGTGGCAGAGGCTACCCTAAACGGTGCCACCTGCCACCATTGGGAATTCATTCTCACACCAATGAACGCAGCATCGGGAGCAATTTGGGGTTCAGTATCTTGCTCAAGGATACTTCAACATGTAGGCAGCCATGGTCAGGGATCGAACCACCAACCCTCCGATCGGGGGGGCAACCCGCTCTACCAACTGAGCCACAGCCGCCCAATGAAGAGAGCTGAACGGTAATCCATCTTGTTGTTGTTGTTGTTGTTGTTGGAAAATGCCAGTTTCCCGCATTTCGCCACTTGTTTTATATGACGTAATAGGTCAACTGGAAAGGGTGGAACCCGCAACCCACTGGAACGACGCATATTACCACCCAGTGCTGAGGAGGAGGACATGTTCCCGTCAGTTATTTGATTTTCTCAGTTGCATGTAAACTGGGACAACTGATTAGACGCTATAATCGATTTTTAAGCGTAGCTCGATTAAACTGTGCATGTAAACACACTGATTGAGAGCAAACAACCTAAGAGAGAGAGCAGGAGAAACAGAATTACAGACAGCCACATACAGACAGCAGTGTTGAACAGAACCAGACCTGCCTGCCTGCCTGGGAAATAAACAGGAAACACATGTCTAGCACAGATGGGCAAATGGACCAACGGACAGAGGCAGCAACACAGCAGGCACTTGGTCCAATCACCTGCTTAGTTTCAGCTTAAACAACACATAAGGTTGTATTTTATTGCATCAGTTTAGCATTTACTTGGTCACAACCAACCACTACTAACGCACACTGCTAGAGCCATCAGCTCCACATCATACCTACTCTGTCATTTATTAACAAGGCGTGGCTGTGCAGCTTTGTGCGTGGGCCTGGGAAGATTCCCTGTAGAGAACACTGAACATATTAAGGCACTAATGTGGCCAAAGTTAGGTCTTACATTCCCTCTTTGGGAGTCAATCCTAGATATCTGCACAGCACTGCTTCTTCAAACCCACAGCAGTCACCTCCCACAGATTCTCTGACCATTATGTACACTCCTCTCACACAATCCCACTCCTCCCCATCCCATGGCAATTTTGATCACTCCCCTCTATAAAAGCAAAAGGAAACATCTTGAGCAAGAGAAAATGTGATCTATAAGATCTTATGGATTGAGACCCTCAAATTAACAATTTAATTGAGCCAGGTCGATCACCAATGAAAAACTGATAGGACAGTAAGGTGAACATTAAATCTAAATTTAATCAATTAATTAATTTATTTATTTTTGTTTGTTCGCCTGTTTTTGCCGTGTGGCTTTGTACTGGTGTATCGTTGTTTTCATTGTTGTGGTTGTTCTTTATATTATTCTATGTATGTTATTTGTGTGTACATTATGTCTAATTTGTAAATATGTTTCTGAGTCTTTGTTGTCTAGAATTGTGTTTTAGTGTCTTGTTTTCATATTGTGGTTCCTAATAAGTAACCCACTGTTCTTTTTTGTTTATTCGTTAATAAAAATTATTTTTTTTAAAGTGAACATTAAAGTTCCAGTCCGGTGTACAAGATTAAACTTTTTCTTTTTTTTTTTTTTTGTACTTATAGAAACAGGCTTAAACAGAAATTAAAAAATAAGCCTGCATCAACAACCTGTGCTGATGGCTTCATAGTGTTAAATCCAACTTGTATTGCATTGTTAACTAGAGAAGTGCACTCAAGAGAGTGCAGATCTGTGCCAGATGTTGAGGTTTTCCTGCATAGCTTAGCTCTGATCAATCCAAACTCCACTCAAAAAACAATCGTTTTAAAAGTTGTTTTATTTTTGTGCTTGTCGTCTTGCAGACAGACCTGACAAAGCATGAATTGTGCCTTTTCACATATTTGCATCAAGATGTAGTTAACAGCCCCTTTTTGATCTGTCTTTTGCAATTAAATGACAACAAAATCAGTTTATTTTTAGCACACACAGCTGTATCTGTGGCAGTCAGCATAGCCCTGATCGTCCTGAACACTAAAAAAAATATCTTATAGAAAGAACATGAAGGTGATCAAACTTTGTCCATTGTAGGGCACACTTTTGTAGGCTTCCATTTAAAAAAAAATCTGTATATGGTAAATAAATTTAAAAAATGCAGTCACAATTGATGGTTACCTTAGTTATTCACACATCATAGGTTTGTGCAGGATGCCCTTTGTTGCACTAATGATAATTCTCCTGACTCTGCTCGCTTTGAACCAGATAGCAGGTTTTACCGACAACTTTGGCTGATGAAAAAACGAAAAAAGTGTAGTTGAGCTAGGGCTGGGCGATATATCGATATATCGATATATTTAGTTCTTTTGTAATGTTTGTTATTCTTTTCTCATATACATTTTTTTTTAAAGATTGGCCTATTTTATTTTATAGGCTATTTTTATTCAAGATATTTTTTTTATTTAAATGTGCACTTTTTTTTTTTTTTTTTTTTAAAGGTACTCCTGTTGTTATACAGTATTTATGTTCACTTAAATAAACAGTTTCAATAAAACTTCTGGTTGCATGTCATATTTGACTTTGACTGAACATTTGCTCTCACTTTGCGATTAAAATATCAGTATATATATCGTATATCGATATTAAGCCTAAATATATCGGGATAGAAGTTTTTGGCCATATCGCCCAGCCCTAAGTTGAGCCATACCAGGCAGTGGAGTAAAAGCATAAGATGGAGTAGTTACAGTACTCAACTGTGTTTCATTGGCAAAACACAACTTAAGCTCTTCTATTGTGTCTTTAAATTGTGCTTTATATGTTTAATGTGTTAAACGTTAAAAAACTAACCAAAAGTAAGATTGGCTAAAACATCATGTTGGCATATACAGTCTCTCTTTGTAATTGGAACACTTGTTACTTTCCTTCCGCACCACAGCTACACATAGAATATATTTTATTTAATTAACTTAGTGTAAAGAGGACAATATGGGGTAGGCCAACGCAAACAGTTTTACTACATGTTAAACCACCTGATGGGTTTCAGAATAGGTTTTCTTGTGTAAGTAAACTGTGTAAGGAAGTATACTATAGGTGTCACCTAACACCTAACAATGCAGTTAAGGGCATGAAGTTTGAGCTGATGATATGTGGTTAAGTTTGCATTCACGTGACTGACATAGGTGGAGTACATGAAACAGCTTGTGCTTCACTTTCACAGAAGACAAAGCTTTAACCTATTTCTTGTTAGAAGAATGGCAAACTTTGTGAGACAGGGGTAGAAAGTGGGGACACAAAAACCCCTAAAAAGGGATAGAGCAAGGACATTTTTTCACTTCATAAGAGAAATCTCTCAGAAATTAGGTAGGACACAAACATTTTCAGAAAGATACACTATTAAAAAAAAGTTGCCAGAACTTTACCGTAATAAATACAGTGCAACTTTTTGTAATATTACGGTAACATTATATTAGCACTGTTGATTTCCCGTTTAAGATTGCCATTTTATTCCATTTTTTACTGTATAAATAAAAACTTTTTCCATCAAAAGAAACACTGTTTTGCCATATAATTGACAAGAAAATACTTTATAAATGCTGCATAAATTAAAGATTTTACCATTAAATATTACAGTATATTTCTGTTAGAGATGACATTTAGTACATTAAACAGTGAGAAAAAATATTTTCATAAAAAAGGAAGACTTGTATATATATTACAGTATATTTTTGCTACAAACACATTGCCAGTGTATTTTACAGTGGAGTAATGTATTTTTAAAAAATAAAAAAAATGTAGAAAATACGGTTTTGGCCGATATATACATTTACAGTGTTTCATGGTTACTGAAACTGAATTAACCCATTTATCATTTTACGTCTTTTACTGTCATGGTTTAGCAGTTTTTCACCGTAAAATCTACAGACATTTTTCTACAGTGTATAAGCAATGGGAACAGAGACATAACCTAGAACCAGGATCAGAGGGAAGGACAAAGAGATTCAGAATGACAAGAAGCAGAGAACATTACATTACAGCATGGGGGTGGGGTCTCACCTCCCCCCACTCAGCCAACGGGAAGCAAGCCAGCAGGATAATCAATAACAGTGACTGCTATTTGACTCAGCCCTCCCTGTACAACATCAGCCAACAACATTTATGCTATTAAGAGCCCTCCATAGTAAACCTTCAACCACTCTGCCTTCCTGGCCAGCCCAGCCTGGTAGGACCATTTCACCTTATTCTAGCAATCGAGTATTCAATAAACCAGATAGATTAGATTATTACATACAGTACAGTAGTCTGGTGACCATAGAGCTGAACCTACTGTACATGACCTGTGGAAAATCGGTGCAAACAGAATAATGTTTGCGGTCCTGATGCTTCTACATGCAAAGTAAAATCACATAATTTGTGGCTTCAGATCCAGTGCATGACCTCTCTGACATGTTGTCCCCTGCTCTCCCACTATGCACAAGCATACACAGGGGAAAGGCTACCGTACGATATCCCATATAACCATCATAATAAAAAGCCTTTCTCTCTCCCACAGTCTGTAAAATCTTACCCAGCATGCAGCCTTTATTGCAGCTCCACAGCAGAAACTAAATACTGGGAACTGATTCACTAAGCACCATGTGAAGTGCTGTAAAAACAGCAACTTCACTAACAACAGTCTGGCAAAAAGTGTCGAGAGAGGAGTTTGTTAAAAACGCACTCCGTGACCTCTCCATGCAAAAACAAAAGGGGGCTCAAAATGTTGCCTTTGATTCATGCCTTCAGACAGGTTGATAACAGGTTGATACTGTTGGCACAAGCCTAAGAGAAGGCAGAACATTTTGTACAAACACCAAATCCCTACTGTTACATCCATGTCCACATGGAGTGATTATTGTAAGATTACTTTGGATAAATATTTAGATTAGTAGGGCAAAGTCACATCCACAAAACTAGCCGTCTTCCAGATGTCAATAAGTACAGGTTATAAACGAGGCTTTGCAAAGTACAGTCCTGGTTTTTAACTCAGGACTAAGGCAGAGTTGCTGTTGTTCATATATAATAAGTGATATTCCAGTTAATATGTATTTTTCCTTGTCTCCAACAGGAAATATGCATCATGCATGAGACACGGCGCTGTGTTCCGTTATCTTGTTGTTTGTTGCACACAAGTTCACAGAAAGGTCTTCAGAGGGTGCGTCATGTTGGAGGTTGCATGTCAATGGTAATCAACACAGAGAGATGTTAGGAGATGTGAAAGTCATGGGTGTCCCAATTAGAGCATCTGTGTTGGCCCTGTGTTTGTTACTAAAACACTAGGATACCTGGCAGTGTTAAAAAATTAAATAGAAAAACAACCTAATAGGATAAAAGCAAATACACTAAAAATACAAGCATGCAGCAATAATAATAATCATTAAAAAACAACAACAACAAGCTACCGGTGGTGTTGAAAGGGGTAAATAAAGGAGGAATTGGAAAGAGATTCAGGCCAAAGGGGAAACACTGACATGGAACAAAAGTTCATGTCAAACTGTTGAAACTGTGGCGTGTGAGGGGAACCCTCATCTCACGCAGTTGCTGGAAAATGAACAACCCTTCCCAAAAATCCACCATCTTCCCTACACATTATCCACCCACACAGCCCATAAACAGTTTTTTCTGAAAAACATAGGCAACAGTAACCCGTGCAGGAAAGCTTAATTATCAGCTTGCACTGGATACTATAAGCAAAGTCAGCTTTCTGGGACTACATCTCTGTCTACTATCACAAAAGGTGCAAAGCCTCACTTCAGAAAAGACATCTGTAGATGAGTTAAGCATATAAAGTTATCATAAAGAAGAACATATTTAATTTATGTTCCACCTGACGCAGCTGAAAAAAAAAATACAAACATGATCTCACCTGTAGCTCCCTCCTCTTCCTCTTTTATGACATTGTTGTCATCCACATCATCCTCCTTGTTACCCTTTTTTGCCTTTCCAGTGCCGTCCTTCACTGGGACCACAGTGAAGTTGGTGGGCATTTTTACACCATGTGCTTCCTCTCAGTGTCTCCTGTTTGCCACACTCTTATCTTTCTCCTCTCTCCTCCCTCTCTGGTCTGCTGCTCCTCTCTCTCTTCCTCCGTCCAACAGCTGTCACTCCTCTCTTCTTTCTCCTTCTCAGTTGTTTGCTATTTCATCCAGACTTTCACCAGCCCTGGTGTGCTTTCCTCTCCTGGGCAGACGTCTGCTCTTGACTTTTTTGTTCCTATCGCTAGAATTCTGCTGTACACCCATGTGACCCTGACCCCCCCTCCACACCAACTATCCAAATAAGGAAGAACATGACTGCCCCGCCCAATGGGGGCAGTACCCACAAACGAACATACTAGCAAAAAACATGACATGCATTTGTGCTCATGAGTTTGTGAGAGCACACATACGGCTCTTTCTGTGCCTGAGGGCAGATCCTCTGCCAGGAATGTCGCTCTGTCTCACACACAACAAAAGCCGGCAATGTCCGCCTTTGTTCAAAGAGAGGAGGAAGTCCAGAGCCGCTCCACTGTGGAAAGTTTGCACACATACAAATGGACACATATACGTTTCCTGACTTCCTATGCAGTGTTATTTGACCCCATGTGCATAGTCAGAAGTGGGCAGGGCTGATTTAAAGACGTATACTGGCCGGCCGGTCACACACCCCTGAAGAGGGTTAGCACACATGCTGTGCACGTGTATATCTGCGTGTACATCTCATTATATGTGTAATGTGTGTTGCTGTGAAAAGACTGCTAAATACACAGCGAGGGGGATGGGGATGGGGAAGTGAGGGAGGCACACAGTGAAGGGAGAAGTGGATCAATACAAGTGTCAACTTCATGCTCTTATCTCTTTAGAGCCAGCTTTGAAATACGATGCCAGAAACACTGGCCCGAGAATCTGTGGATTGTTGCAGTGGCAACATTTTTTTAAACATAGAGCATTTGTGGTTAAGGGAAATAAAAAAAGCCAGCCCTCAGCTGACCTTATGACTCATCTTAAAACAATAAGTAATTTCCCCAAGGTAAGAAGTGCATTGAAAGTTGTTCCAAGGTATTATGTCCCAGCCCATCTAACTAACACCCCTGTGTATTGGGAAATGCAGAAAGTAACTCTGATGAGGAAACTTTTTTTTTTATTTTATTGAACCTTTACTTGACCTCCCCAAACCAACTGGAATAAAATATTTTCTCCAATGGTGACCTGGCAGCAAAGTTACATGCAGAGTACCCATTATATAGAACAGGGGTCACAAACTCGCGGCCCGCGGGCCAATTGCGGCCCTCAAGACGATATTTTGTGGCCCCCACCTTGATATGAAAGTTTAATGTGGAAGGTCCCTTTAATTACTTATTTTGGTAATTTTGTGTCTCTTTTTTTGGTATTTGTGTCTTTTTTAATAATTTTGTGTCTTTTTTTGGTAATTCTGTGTCTTTCTTTGGTCATTTTGTGTCTTTTTTAAATCATTTTGTGTCTTTTTTTTATAATTTTGTGGAGTTTTTTGGTCATTTTGTGTCTTTTTTTGGTAATTCTGTGTCTTTCTTTGGTCATTTTGTGTCTTTTTTTCTAATTTTGTGGGGTTTTTTGGTAATTCTGTGTCTTTTCTGGGTCATTTTGTGTCTTTTTTTTAATCGTTTTGTGTCTTTTTTCCAATTTTGTAGGGTTTTTTGGTCATTTTGTGTCTTTTTTTGGTCATTTTGTGTCTTTTTTGGGTCATTTTGTGTCTTTTTTGGTAATTCTATGTATTTTTTCATCATTTCGTGTCTTTGCGGCCCCCAGGTAATTTGAGTTTGAGACCCCTGATATAGAACATTCAATAGAATAAACAACAGTACATTACAAATGGAAAAAAAACGAATGTCCAGGCATCAAGAGAAGAGATTAAATATACACAGATAGTATGCAACATAACGACAACAAGGTATCTTGGAAGCACAGTCATGCATTATAGCAAGATCGACTTAGGTTAAAAATGTCTGAAAGCTTTTGTTTAATATGAGGGAGTCTGGTTTGAGTTTAGCCTGCAGGTCATTCCAAGAACAAGGACCGTAATAAAAGAGGCTCCTTTTTCCAGTCTCACCGCACAGGCAGCATATTTAAGCATAGCAAATTACTGGATCTAAGACTGTAGATAAACTTAGAGCGTATGTACATTGGTAAATCTGCCTAGAACAGCCTTGTACATCGATATAGTCTGTGCAAAGCAAAAAAAGTATAACTTTAATCTACAGAAGCCTGAATAAAGTTGAGTTTCTTAGTAAGAGCTCCAATGTGATGCAATATTTTTGCTCAACCAAATGCCCCGATATTCATATGTATTAAAAAAAAACGATATCAGCTTCCAGAGTGCTGACAGAGAAGGTAGGAGCTTTAGTATTACTGGACAGTAGTACTGTTAGATTCATTCAGCAGTTATTTCATAACACTACAGCCATGGAGCCTCATTTGGATGCTTAACATCTGGAGACCCACCCAGAACAAGTTCCCCTTTCCCCCTTCAGTTCCCCAACATGACGACATACACGATCAATATAGTCAGGGAAGGGGTGGGGGCTGCAGGAAATAGGAAAGGGAGGGGGTGGAGCAGAAGGCGAGAGAAGAGACAGAGGTGTGACCAAGTTACAGGAAAGCACTGCCTCTTTTATAGCATTGCAAACATATGCAATGCTCAGAGTTCATTTCTGAAAACTGAGCCACAGTGGGAAATTCCATCTGGTACTGTACGGTGGATGGGAGTTTTTAATTTCCATCAGAGAAAGGTATCCAGGCTTTGCCTACAGAAACATGTTGATGGAACTTTGAAATGTTTAGCACTGGCTTAGGTAGATTGATAAATTTCCCATAAACAGGGCAGCAATAATGATTTGAGGTGGTGATAGGGCTGGGCGATATGGACCAAAAGTCATATCCCGATATATTTAGGCTGAATATCTATATAAGATATATACTTATATTTTCATTGTGAGAAATATGATAAGTGAGAGCAAATGTTCAGTCAAAGCCAAATATGACATGTCACAAGTAGTTTTATTGAAACCGTTTATTTAAGTGAACATAAATACTGTATAACAACAGGAGTACCTTTAAAAAAAATCAAAGCTCCATAAAGTGCACATTTAAATAAAAAAAATATCTTAAATAAAAATGGCCTATCAAATAAAAGCCTTTTTTTCTGAAATAAATATATTTATATGAGAAAAGAATAACGAACATTACAAAATAACTAAATATGACAAACCCTAGTAAGGGCAGCATTTATATATAAGGAAAGAAAAAAACTGAACTATATCGATGAATACGATATGGTCTAATTCCATATCACATTTAAAAATATATCGATTTATTTTTTTTATCGCTATATCGCCCAGCCCTAGGTGGTGATAAGTAAAAATATTAAATAAACTTTTCCATTTCATAACACGTTTCTAGTCTAGTCTAGAGTTTCAACTCTTTACTAGAATTTACTATTTATTTAGCCTTATCTTCCACACTTGCACCTTCTGTAGAAGAAGAATTTACCAGAACACTTCACTACACTCTTATCACATACCATAATAGCTCCATTAGAAAATCCCCAGCCATCCCATCAGGTATTTCAGAAATGTCTCGTCCAAATCTCCTTCCATAGAGATAGAGGTCAGGTTTCAACAAAACAAATCATCACAATTCCAGTAAGTGGATGACTCCAAGCTACAGGGAAATCAAATGCTTAGTGTATAAGCCCAGTAGCTTATATACTGTCTGGAGCAGCTACCATTCCTAGGATCATATGGAATGTTTCTGTGCAATGGAAAGACATGAATCAATGCAGTGATCTGACAAGTCAATGATCACAAAGTGTTATAGTGTTCCGAAGTAACAGAGCACTTATCTACTCCCTGCTCAGTGGATGAGCAGTGATGTAACTGGCATCCGCTGATTAAGTGGCCAGACAGTCAGACTGCTTCTCAGGAACTGTCAGTGTGTATCCAGGCCGGGAGGACAATGTCCCTTTTATGAAAGAGTATTCAACGGTCCATATTGGAGACTGAAAACTGGGCTAACATGTTGTGACATAAGCAGTTCTCACAGAGTTCCTACCAAGTCATGCTTGATGCAATATCTCACAGCCAGAGCATGATATGAAAACATGGGAACACATGCGTATTTATTACATAACTTTATTCTAGACTCATGTGTTGCTCTAAAATAATCACAGGAAGAGGAAATAATCAAAATATTAAAAACTAAAGTTTTTATAGAGGCACTTTTTGTAAAACTGCTCAAATGTGTGAGGGAAAAATGAACTCTATCATATTATTTAAAATCCTATGTTGAAAAGTTGTAATAAGTAATAGTTCTTTTTAGGGCTGGGCGACATATCGATATAAAGGATATATCGATATATTTTTAAATGTGATATGGAAATAGACCATATCACAGGTATCGATATAGCTCAATTTTTTTTCTTTTTTATATAAATGCTGCCCCTACTAGGATTTGTCATATTTAGTTATTTTGTAATGTTCGTTATTCTGCTCTCATATAGATATATTTATTTCAAAAAAAGATTGGCCTATTTTATTTCATAGGCTACTTTTATTCAAGATACATTTTTTTAAAAAGGTACTCCTGTTATGAATTTATGTTCACTTAAATAAATGGTTACAATAAAACTGCTTGGACTTTGACTGAACATTTGCTCTCACTTTGCAATAAAAATACCGGTATATATATCGTATATCATTATTTAGCCTTAATATATCGGGATATGACTTTTTGTCCATATCGCCCAGCCCTAGTTCTTTTACAGGTTTCTTTCATAACATTTAAAACCCTACTGATTCCCTTCATGTATAGACTAGGTCAAGTTCTAACCTCCCACATTCACATATCCACACAATGTTTATTTGTAACAAATGCAGCTGATAACTGGGAAAGCATGGGTTGGAGTATTCTGTATAGGCACCCAAAAACAGACTTGCATATTATGTGTATTTACAGTTCCAAGCTCCACAGCAGCTCCAGAGACAGTGTTGCCCAAAAAATAACAACAGTTCAACTGAGCTAAACCTTTTTCTCCATAGGCTCACATTTCTAATCCTAAAATAGTTGTATTGATTGATTCTCCAAGGGAAGACAGGAGGAGACTGGATGTGCAACAGATACCCAAGTTCAGCCCAAGGACGCAGTCAGGGTGTGGAGAAAAGCTTGCTTCTTTTATCTCATTGGCACTTAGTGTCTTTCTTACAAAAATAAAGATAATTTCACCCGTTGTTTTGCATCCCCCTGATTTGTATCCTCATTAATGACCTCACATCTAACTACAATTCATCCTACTGCTCATTTTATCTGTCAAAGTTTTGATGCTTTATGATACATTCGAACATGAAGAGATTTTTTGGGGCCTGAAATTAGGAAAAAAGGTATTTTAATATTTTTTCATAAATGACACGAAGGAGAGAAATTCAATACATGATCAAAATGTAAACAAAAAGTTAACGTGTAGTTTCTCCGCAAATGATTGACAGTTTTTTTTAACATGATCAATACAAGACAACAACAATCTACATTAATAATGTGTTTTGTTGCCATCAAAGGTTTGTTTATTGAGTAAAAGTAGCTACACTATTATATAAATCTGCATTTTTTTTAAATTGTGAATAAATACTGACATTTTGAAAATAGCATATTGATTTGCAGGACAAGGACAAAGTCACATATGTCTGTGTGACCTCTTCTATCAGCCCTGCTCAAGAGCTTTAGTGATGCACTAAATCCCCACCAATAACCAACAGCGCCCTCTGGAGGGGGCATGAGGAAGGACAAGTTTCCTGTGGGGATTATTATGCTGAATGACGCAGCGTGAAACTGTGTTAAGCATAATGGAAATTACATAAATCTAAAGGAAAATCATGCCGGCTGACAAGCTAAAATATCATCCCTGCATCATGTGAGTTCGGGTCATGGCCCAAGTCACATGACATCTTCCCCTCTCTATGTTACTTCCTCCTGCTCTAAAAACTGCATTGCATGATTTTTGACTGATAAAGGCCAAAGAAAACCCTTTAGTTAACCTCAAGTGTTAGCAGAAAATGACTTAACATTCAGCAGAATTATGGCAACAAGGGCATCTCATGGGAGTCATTCGTCTTGCCACTTCTATTTTGTATTGGATTTATTTATTTGCACAATTACAAAAAACAGAAATGAAACAAGAATTGAAAGTGCGGGAGAGGCCAAAAAACCCTATATGGTCTTATAAAAAGCACTTCCCCAAGAAAGTATACAAAAATTAAAAAATAAATCAACAACAACAATGAGAGAAAGCAACAAATAATTAAAAAGAAAGCAATACAAGTGCCATTTTATAGCACACACACAAAAAAGTCAGAAATAAAAAAATGGGTGTGTATTAATGTAAAATAATTGTATTAGAGTATATGTGTGTATGAGCATGCATACGAGATAATGATCCAATGACAACTATACTGGAAAATAAACTATTAGGCGTCTTGATTTAACAGGTAAGCTTTCTGTCTTAAAATTATTGAGGGATGAAGATAATATAACTTCATGAATATGAGAATTACAAAGTATGGAGCCTCTGTAAGCAAAATAAAACTGAGTATGTGTAGTAGATGAAGTTTATCTGTGTGTCTTGTGTTGTAAGAATGGACCTGAGAGTTAACTGTAAAAAAAAAAATCATGAAAAGATTTGAACAGCAAGTGGGAAAGATGAATACATTTATAAATAAATATGCATGATGGAAGTATATGACATAGACTGACAATATATCAAGTTTCTTAAACAGAGGGGCAGATGGAGACAAATAATTAGAGAAGGCAGTTAATCTAATCTCGAATTCATGAATTCAAACCAATATTCTGCAACATTTTACATCAGGATTGGTTCACCAACATGTTCTGGGCCGTTTGTTTACTTCAGCTCTGTGCCTTTTGGAGCAGGTCTGTGTGAGACTGTATGCTTACACAAGCCATGTGAATGGGACTTACAGTGTGTGTAAATCAGATAACACAGTTGATGGAAAGCTGAAACAGTCACATCCAACGGATGGGCCTGATTCCTATATGCAACATGTCTGTTACTGCCAGCAGTTTAAGCTGATAAATACATTAAAATAGGTAAATAACTCACACATTGGCAGTAGCCCATCTAGTAGCCCAGTAGCCCAGCAGGCTTCTGCTGTTCTGTTTTTGAATTTGACCAGTCTTCCCTCATTATGCAACAGACAGCTGAAGACTAATAATGACACTCTGTTGCCCCCATTTGATCACATTGGGAAGTACACAACTTACAACCCCATCATGACAAAATATGGACAAACGCTTAGTTCTATGATTTGAACACACCTAGACCAATTAAATCCCCCAACAGTTTTAACAGCAGCCTGTGTAATCAGGTGTAAACTGGCTAATGGAAAGGTTATTTTTTACAAGCACTGACTCAAGTGAAACTGAAGGGAAACAGCTGTCATATTCGGTCAGATTTTCCTAATGTCTGACTGCACCTTTAAGTTTCCTTTCTGACATATTTCCATGACTTTTCTTTTTTTTATTGGTCTGTAAAGGAGACTTGAGCTGGTTGTTGAAGGTGAACTCCACTTAGCAGCGAGAGGATAAATCGATTAAGGTGATGATAATGATGGAAAAATGCCACTAGTCACAATCAGCCCTTCAAAGTCCAGATAAAGCAAAATAAATTAGCTGGAGGAAGGCAACATGAAGTCTGTAATGACTTTACTACACACATGGACTGCCACACCCCGACCAGCTCAGGTAACAGCACACTTGCCTGCCAGTCATCCATTAAACTGTATTTGACACAACGGGCTCAGGTGACACTTTCCTCTCTTTTGAAGCCAAGGGCTATTCCACTATTTCTGTTTTACTATTTTCTCTCTGTCGTCATCAGAGCTCATTTCAAACTACGATTCCATTTCTAGTTAAGAGCTACTTGGAAATAGAAAATATGCTTAGTACTTACATTATGTTTTGAAAAGAGTGACAAAAGTTCAATTTTACTGATTGTTTTGCTCCATCCTCTACCAGTACCACAACAGCTGTTTTTATGTACTACCATTACAAACAACTGAAGTGAATTATAGCACCTGCACCAATTCATTCCATGTACCTGTAAACCATTATCAGCAGTGATATCTCTCAAACATCATTATCATCAAAAAGAGCATAAATTATAAGTTAATAGCAGCCATGCTGAAAGAAAGTGCTTGCAATTGAGGATGAACTGAAGGGAGTGTTCACCCCCAAATGACCATTTGTATATCAATAACTCATCCTTTACCTTGAATTCATGAAGGAAATGTGTTTTTTTTCACATGCTTTAATGGTGAACAAAGAATACAAAAACTGAGAAGATTCTTGATAAAGTAATATTATAAGCTTTGTCCAAACTAGTATTATGATAGGCAGACAAATACTTGTGATACTTGGGATGGAAGAGGGAGGGTGTGCCCTCTCTGAGAGAATGGGCTGTTGAGATGTCACGAGTCGCAGCATTCGAAAAAATGCCATGTAAAAAACTGGGTAGATAATCTATATGAAGCACAATGGGGTAAATATTAACACTTCCTAAAAGGCTCCTGAAGGAGGTTATATAGTGGAGAGACGTTGGGGTTTTTTTTTAGGGTTTTTTTTAGTTAATTATGGATAAATATATTCCGGTGCTTCTTCTTTTTCATGTATGTATTTATGTTTGCTATTATTATTCTTAACCTTTTTATTTATCAACAAATGATGTATTTAATGCAATGCTTATTTTATTTATTTGTTGTATTGACCTTCCTTGATTCAGTTTTTGATTGCTTGTAACCACAAAGGGATTAGCACTGATGGTGATTGTTTGTGTTTGTTGTTGTGGTCGTGATTGTGGTTGTTGTTGTTGTTGTTGTTGTTGTTGTTGTTGTTGTGGTTGTTGTTGTTGTTGGGTGGGGGGGGGGGGTTGTTTTTTTTGTTTTTTATTGTTGTACAATGAAAATGTAAAATAAAAAATGTAAATCACAGATAAATGGAAATAAAGGGCGTTAGGGTTTAATGACAGCAACATTATATCAAGACATTGAAAACTCTCACACAACTTGTGCAGTATAATCCAAGTGTCATAGATCCAGTCATATGATCAGTACTTCCCAAACATGCATTTTCAATAAAATTTTACTATTTAAAAGACTTACACATGAACAGTCTTATGTACCAAAGAGTAGTGTGCCTACGCAAGTGTGAAACTGTTGTTTGTAAAAGTGTCCTTTAAAAAGGTAACACGTGGTGATTAGTTGAAATGCAAATGAAAATTTGGGGGGTGACGTATTCCTTTAAAAAGGGACATTAAGTTTTTAATGTAAATTAAAATAGAATTAGTGCCATCACCGAGCAGCAAAGTTGCAGTTTACATCCATGTCTGTCACTGAACTTGAACAACACATATACAAATTCTAAAAATAAATAAATAAATAAAAAAGAGAAGTTTCAAACACATCTTTAACCAACCAAGCATTATAGCATTCTAATCTCACAGAAATAAAAATTTAGGTTCACAGTGACCTTTGACCACTAAAATCACTTCATCCTTGAGTCAAAGTGGAACTTTGTGCCACATTTAAGGTTGACCTCTGACCGCCAAAATCAAATTAGTTTACATCCTTGATCCTTTCTGCCGTGTGATGGACGTATGAACAACATTAAAACCTAACGCAACCAGCTGCAAAGGCATAATAAATAATCCAAATCAGTGGAAAACAGCAAAGCAAATGAAGAATATCCCTTGAAAACTGGATTCAAAATCGATTGCACAAACATACTTTGGTGGTTACACTTCCAGGAACACTTAAATGAGCTTGAAAATTAAGTCAAGCGTATTATGGCAATCTGATCCCATTACAGCTTGGTCTTTTATCTCTCTTGATATGCCACGTAGCTGGAAACTAATATCAGCCAGTGAGTAAGTTAGGCAAAAACAGAAGCTGGCTCAACCGTTTTGACAGCTCAGTTCCTTTTTGGGCTCACAGCTGAGTAGAAGTCATGAGAGATGCTAGAAATGACTGAAGCTCCCACTGTATCAGTTTCATTTCTGGCTTTTGACTGTGCTGCAGTCATTAAGGCTGCTAGTGACAGGGGAGGGGTTACGAAGGTTATCCTTAGGCTCTTCATTCAGAGACAGGCAGAATATGATACTCACACGTCTCCCTACACATCTCTGACATCTGATACCCACCAAGACCACAACCAAGGAACTCCTACTGTACCAAGCTGTGTTTGGCCTCTGCATATACCTGGTGGACACAATACCATGAAGACCTGCACAACCTTACGCAGAAATGAAACATTAATGCATGCTTATGGCTTATGGTGCTTATTTAATTTATAGGCGCCTTTCATGTCACCCAAGGTCACCTTACAAAGTTTAAAATCATAAACATCTTTAAAAACAAGACAACATGGTAAACGACATGGTAAAAACAAGACAATGTGATAAAAGCAAGTGAATTAGTGTCCAGTTACAGAGTGTATATAAATGCTGCCCTTACTAGGGTTTGTCATATTTAGTTCTTTTGTAATGTTCGTAATTCTTTTATAAATATATTTATTTCAGAAAAAGACTGGCCTATTTTATTTCATAGGCTATTTTTATTTAAGACTTTTTTTATTTAAATGTGCACTTCATGGCGCTTTGATTTAAAAAAAAGTTACTCCTGTTGTTATTAGGGTTGACAAAAGTATCGATACTCAAAAAAGTATCGATACTAAAACGTTGTATCTGGATACGATACTCATTTTCAAAAGTATTGATGAAAAGTGTTATTTTCTCTCTTGAAGTCCCAGAATGAAGCAGAGGAAAGTCGACTTATCAAGCTTGCCTAATATTTTGCACAGCATACAACCTCAAAATATTGTTCTAATTGTTATTGTTTGTTGTATTTATTTATTTTTTGCACTACCTCAGCGTGTTATCATAGTTGCAGTTTCTTTTTGCACAACTGTTTTTTATTATAAATAATTAACCTGTGGTTCTGTTCATTTTTACATGTTGCATTTTTCTTGTTAATAAAAATATTTCAGTTGAATTTTGGGGTCTTTGTTTTTATCCTTGTGGTATCTAAAATAGTATTGAGTTGAAAATGTTAGTATCATGACAACCCTTGTTGTTATACAGTATTTATGTTCACTTAAATAAACTACAATAAAATAAAACTACTTGTGACATGTCATATTTGACTATGACTGAACATTTGCTCTCACTTTGCAATAAAAATATCAGGATATATATTGTTTATCGATACTCAGCCTAAATATAACGGGATATGACTTTTGGTCCATATCGCCCAGCCTTACCTGGAAGGCACAATATCATCTGTTTATGTTTATGTGTCCACTCCCTGTATGTACTTGAGTCTACACAACAATTCTTTGTCAGCTCCTGATGTAATTTTGCTCTCCACAGGAGTCATTTGGCTTTATTTTGTCCTACAACAGTATTTATTGCAAGAGTAAAGGCAACAAAAAGGCCAAAATGACTCACTGTGAATGCTTTACTTCTCCTTACACATTCTGCTGACCAAGACTTGGAAAACCCCATGACTACCAGCATCACATTGAGAGAGCCTTCAGGGGGAAAACATGTTAAGTAGTTTTTCCCACAGTGTCTATTCAGGAGCGGTGGCTTTCAGCTGCTGGAAAATTGTTACTGTTATCAATCAGACCACAGGCATTGTGTGTCTGAAATAAACACTAGCTTCACTTATAGGTAAAGAGCATGGGAAGAGATAAGAGCAGGATTTCAGGTGGATTACAGCAGTATTTAAATAACCAGTAAGTCTGGTGGATTGATTAGCAGATATTGTCTGCAATAATATAATTTAGGGATGTCCTAATCAAGTTTTTGGCCCTTACACTGCAAAAAAGGTGTGTCTATAAACAAGATAAAAACACTAATCTGAGGGAAATGATCTTGCTGCATGGACAGAAAATTTCACTTGACATGATTTCTTAAATTAAGATTATTAAATCTAGAAATAAGCAAGTTGTATGCTTAAAATAATAAATTAACTCTTAAAAAAGATAAGTTAAAGAGTAAGTAAAGATAAATTAAAGCTGCAAGCAGCGATGAACTGGCCTGAGCAGAGTGCGCTGCAAATTATTTGTTTCTTTGCCGAAAAAAACAACTTTGGATTTAGTAGTGTTTGATAATTTATCTTGTTTTAAGAGTTCAATTCTTATTTTAACACCATAATCATTTGATATAAGATACTTACATGCAATATAGCTAATTGGGTTCATGTTAATGTACTTTTAGTGCAGCATACTGCGTATCGTGCTATCTCACGATTAGCATGCTAAGCGGAGATTTAAGCCCTTTCTTCCACATCAGTTTGATCCATTGAAAACAGTAAAAACTAAATTTTATTAGCTGACAGCTAAGCATAATACGGACGGAAAGATAGCGTTTCTGTGTTATTTAAGGTTACACTAGCAAGAGGCATTAGCATTAGCATTAGCTACAGGGGCAGCTCAAAAAGGCTCTGTGAAACAGAATAAAACCTCCCCTGGATCTCAGATGATACAGTACAGTTCTCTACTAGGGTTGTCAAAAGTATCGATACTCAGAAAAGTATCGATACTAAAACGTTGTATCCGGATAAGATACTCATTTTCAAAAGTATCGATGCAGCGAAAAGTCGAACTGCAACCAAACAGCAACACACACAACCGACTCTATCGTCTGTTTGACCAACTACGAAAATATGATACCAAGCCCGAAGAAGCTATGAAAATAAACAGAGCTGTGGCAGAGTACATATTTTTTGCACTACCTCAGACCTGAAGCTTGTTATCAGCTGTTTTTTATTATAAATAATTAACCTGTGGTTCTGTTAATTTTTACATGTTGCATTTTTCTTGTTAATAAAAATATTTCTGTAAAATTTTGGGGCCTTTGTTTTTATCCTTGTGGTATCGAAAATGGTATTGAGTATCGAACATTAAATTTTAGTATCGTGACAACCCTCTACCTGTTTAAACCCTGGTGTGGCACTTGAATGTTTATTTGCTTAACATAATAAATGTGACAAATGTCTTGCATGCACAGAAATGCCAACACAAAATATTACTATTATGTTAAAATTTTCTGTTGAAGCAAGGGGTGACTCAACAATTGTAAAACAAGAAAGATGTGTTGCAGCATGCCAGCTGATCAGGATGGAGTAAAAAGTGCATTTGCAGCTGAAATTGACACTAACAGACAGACCTCTCATATTCCATTATAAAGCAAGCTGTTAAATTGACATAATGCCCTTGATGAAAAGGCCATTTTGACGATTGGGCTAAACTATATCTGTGAGCATTTCCCAGCAGAGGAGGAAACTTCTCTAAGAACCCTTCTGTCTGACCAGCGAGGGACACGCCCCTTCTCCTGAGTGTTGCGTGTAAATAAGGAGCAACTGGAACAAACATCCCACGCAGGATTGGCAGGGGAGGCAACGGACTGGGAGGCCACACAGGAGCAGGAGCAGATATAGTGGAAGCAGAGGCCCAGTTGGTGTGCATGTGCTGACTGCTGGGCTCCAAATAAAGCAGAGGGCAGCACATGATAGCCCAAGGTGCATGCCTTTTTAAACATGAATGCACACACATGCATGCAAAGATAATGCTGGGGTGGTGAAGTCATTCTGAAAACTCAACAAACAATCATTTACTAAACTTATCCAAACCAACCACACAGCACCCACCTCAAATCACTAACAACATATATGCTGTATTTACTATTTAACCTGAGGCTCTGACTAAAAAAAAGGTGCCACACTCTCTCTGTTTTTGCGATATATATTTTGGGAGGCAAAGGGTGGTATTCACAGACACACATGCTGTAAATATTAACCTCATAGACACCTTAAGCCCTTGACATATCTGTCACTCCAACAGGTCTACATATAACTGCACTTATTGATGTTACAGTAAAACACTGTTTAAACACCCTGAAACACCAAGCTGATTTCAGAGGTTTGGCATTTTAATAAAACTAACCTTACACTAGGGCTGGGCGATATGGACCAAAAGTCATATCCCAATACATTTAGGCTGAATATAGATATATGATATACAGTACAGGCCAAAAGTTTGGACACACCTTCTCATTCAATGTTTTTCCTTTATTTTCATGACTATTGACATTGTAAATTCATCAAAACTATTAATGAACACATGTGGAATTATGTACTTAAACATGTCTTATATTCTAGTAAGCAAAGGGTGGCTACTTTGAGGAATCTAAAATACAAGACATGTTTTCAGTTATTTCACACTTTTTTTGTTAAGTACATAATTCCATATGTGTTCATTCATATTTTTGATGCCTTCAGTGAGAATCTACAATGTAAATAGTCATGAAAATAAAGAAAAACGCATTGAATGAGATGGGTGTGTCCAAACTTTTGGCCTGTACTGTATATCCTGATATTTTTATCGCAAAGTGAGAGCAAATGTTCAGTCAAAGTCAATTATGACATGTCACAAGAAGTTTCATTTAAACAGCTTATTTAAGTGAATATGAATACTGTATAACAACAGTACCTTTTTTTTTTTTAAATCAAAGCTCCATAAAGTGCACGTTTAAATATAAAAATATCTTAAATAAAAATAGCCTATGAAATAAAATAGACCAATCTTTTTCTGACATAACTATATTTATATGAGAAAAGAATAACGAACATTACAAAATAACTAAATATGACAAACTCTAGTAAGGGCAGCATTTATATATAAAGAAAGGAACATTTTTTAACTATATCGATATATTTATATGGTCTGATTCCATATCACATTTAAAAATATATCGATATATCTTTTATATTGATGTATCGCCCAGCCCTACCTTACACACAGGGCGTGATGAGGAACACATAGCTATGGTGGGTTTGTACTATGGCTGGGCAATATGACAATATGCATCATCACAACAATATAAAAATGTCTATCATATTTATTTTTCTACATCATATAAAAAAAATAGCGATATAGCTGCGTTATAGCAATATTTACGTTTATGTTCTGATCCTTGCACATTTTGATGATATAGAGTAAGTACACGAAAATAGATGTTAAAATGAGGTTATTTCATATCAACTTATTGTTGTATGCTTTAATCTTAACAGCAGTTTCTAGCATCTTTTCATAAGACACTTCCTGCCTGTCAAATGGCAACATCTTTCAAATTCCACACCCCCAGTCTATAACGCAGGCTTTCTATTTAAAATATTTTGTTTCCAAGCGCAAACCAAAATACCCCTGGTGACATCATCAGGGTTATTTTCCAAGACCTCTGACGAGGCATCCCATGGTCAAAGAAGACAAAATACAACTGCTGAGTTATACTGCACATGATGAGTAAACTGATCCTGATGGATAAACTTCTGCTGCATGCTGTGTTCATATAATAATAATTATTATTATTATTATTATTATTATTATTGTTATTATTATTATTATTATTATTATTATCATTGTCATGTTTGAAGTCCAAACAATTTTGCTGTTGACTGATTTTTTTGGCTTCTACTATCAGACCGGTAACAGTATGCTGTCTGATATTTCCAATATATAAAAAGGTATTAGAGGTCGACTGATATATCGGCCGGCCGATATATTATATTTGCTTTTTTACTTGTATCGGCATCGGGATTCAAGAATCGGCCCAAAAAAAATCAGCAGCACATATTAGGGATCGGTTAAGACTGATGTCAAAATAATTGGTATCAGCATCGGCCTTAAAAAACCTTTATCGGTCGACCACTAAAAGGTATTTACAGATTATATAATGAAGCAAATAATATATATGCTTTCTTAAAACTTATATACATATAACATTTTAAGAAAGCAGCCATCTGTGTACCTTTGCATAGTCATATTGGTGAAAATTTGGTGCACAATTTACATGGAAAAGGTCTATTTCATTACAGCTTCAATATTCACTATATCAGCCACCATATTGGTAAATTGCTGACTTTTCCCCTCCAAAATCAGTATCAGCATCAGTCTCATAATATCGGTCTGGCTCTAATATGCATATCTCTTTTTCTAAATCTCCTTGCCAAGATAAGGAAAATCAAAGATAAAAAAAATAAATAGATAACACAGAGTGGCAAAGGAGATATGCATCATAACCAAAGTGCTTCAGCTGCAACAAGTAGCATGAGTATGAAACCCACTGTGCTCTTGTTATGCAACAAGCCTCAATCGTGTTTCCCAACCCCAAAGATCTGCCAATGTGTAAGCTGTCAGAGATACACTGCTTAAGTTTAAATCTGACACCTTTTGGAGACTCTTATCCCTTTGGAACCTCATTTATCTCTCACTGCCTGCTTAATCTCTCATAAATCCAAATGTAATCTTAGTCATGCTGCATACTTGAGGCTAGCCTCAGGGTGCATCATCTGTTGTGCCCTGAAACCTCTTCATGTGATTTCATTAACTATTAATATATTCATTACACTCTGGTTTACAGAGCACACACATCAATCCATTCTTAGAATATGTATAATACACTGTATACATTTATCCATGCTTATATAGTCACTTTATGTACTTAACTCATAGTTGAGGCTCTGCTTCTTTTAGACTGAGGCCCCGTTCGCACGAGGACACTTGCGGGTAAAAACGACAAAATATTTTATCGGAAGTGCCTTTCGTTTAGACGGTGACGGCGTTTTGGGGGCTTAAAGACGCAAAAATCTGAAACCACCTTCCAAAGTGGAAAAGTTAAATACGCTCCGCCGTAGCGTGTCCGTCTACACTGCCAAGACGCAAAACTCTGCTCAGATCTGCTCACGTCACGTATGTGTTTACATCACATACATGCTCCAGTACAGGGAAATAAACAAACATGTGGGATTATTTCCATGCGTCGGACCTTCAAGCTGCTCTGGCAGCTCTAATAAACTTACAGGAGTCTTTCCACCAAATGTACAGGATATGTACAGATAGTATTAGTGAACAGAGAAGGATCTGTAAAAACCTCTATCACATTTTGGATGCAGCAATTCGTCGGAGGCGAGCCAGACGGCTGTGAACGAGACCTGGGAGATCTAGTGATGGTGGAGAACTTTGTGGAAGGAGTAGCTGATGAAAATGTGTGGCGTGAAAACTTCTGCATGCAAAGATGCTCTTATCGCTTTAAGTGATGCCGCCTGGCATGCATACAATCGAATTTCACACACTTTTGCGTCACCGTATGCACGCAGATTTCCTCCCGAAAATGCTTGTTTAAACGAGGAATAAAAAGTGAAGACGCGACGCCACTTTTGCGTCTTCTGTTGAGACCGTCCTCGTGTGAACGGGGCCTGAGCAAAATACAAGCATAAAGTACATTTATAGATCGCCTGGAAGACTTTTAAAGAAGGGTGAGGCAGTGAAACAAACAGCCAGTATCATTGAGGCAAAAGTATCTTCTTTTCTATAATTTCTGCTTCTTCATAACCACTGTTTCCTCTTTACAATATATTACATCATATCCCCCGATACATTTGTTGTGCAACCTCAAAGAGCAACACAATTTCCTACTTCTACTGCACTTGCACACACCTTCAGTAGAAAAGCTTGGGTAAACTGTTTATAAGTGACATACAAATGTTGAGAAAACACCTTTTCTGTATGTTTTACATAACTAACAGTTTTCATCCACAGAGGTGCTCCATTTGAATCTTTTTGATAAAAGCTGTTGCACCCAGGCTGCTGGTAAGTTGCTCTACTAAAAACACCATTCTGCACCTGAACTCCATTATCTAAACATAATCTAGATTCATTACTTGCTATGGTTATCAGCGTCATCATCCAGGAATTTAATTTAGCAGACGCATCCAGTATCCGTAAACAGATTACAGCAGAACAAATCCCCTGCTATCAGTCATGTATTGATTGCTGTACAATGACTGCAGTAGGGGGAGGAACTGAGGAAATTGAAATCTGGGACAAATAACACAAAACAAAGAGTCAATATTCACTAATAATATACTTAAGTGATGTATGACTCCTGATATCCAGTTTTCATAACAGTTCAGGTATTTTTTTAATATCAGCATGTCCCATTACAGCAAGAGTCACTGACATAGGCTTGAAAAAATTCTCCAACGAAAATCTAGTATCAAATTCACTGTCCAACAGCCAAATTTGTACATTATCCAGTTAAGCCATCACTTATATAGTTTAAAGGTGCACTGTGCAGTAGGGCTGGGCAATATTTCGATATAAAAAATACACCGATATATTTTTAAATGCGATATGGAATTAGACCATATCGCATATATCGATATAGTTCCATTTTTTCCCCCTTTCTTAATATATACAATCCTCCCTTACTAGTGTTTGTCATATTTAGTTCTTTTGTCATGTTTGTTATTCGTTTCTCCTAAATATATTATTTCAGAAAAAGATTGGCCTATTTTATTTCATAGGCTTTTTTATTCAAGATATTTTTTATTTAAATGTGCACTTTATGGAGCATTTATATATATATTTTTAAAAAGGTACTCCTGTTGTTATACAGTATTTCTGTTCACTTAAATAAACGGTTGAAATAAAACTACTTGTGACATGTCATATTTGACTTTGACTGAACATTTGCTCTCACTTTGCGATAAAAATATCTGGATATATATCTTATATCAATATTCAGCCTAAATATTTTGGGATATGACTTTTGGTCCATATCGCCCAGCCCTACTGTGCAGGATTTTACTGAAACACTATGTATGGACTCATAAAATTAATCCCTCTTATTTATCACTTTATTGTGTTTTCTCAATCAATCTAACTGTATTTGCTTAGCACTTTTCATACAAATAAAATGTAACTGAAAGGGTTCTCTTTTCTTTTAATTTTGCTGTGTTCAGTAAGTTTCAGTACACAAATACAGCAAGGTGAAATGCCAAGCAGGCAGAGCTTGTTCCAAAATGCCAGTTAACTTGGGTTTGCTTTCATTTTGGGTGAACGGGGGAGGAGTGTTTGAATGTGAACAGTAAGTTACAATTCCTGCAGAATTTACCTTCAAAATTGCTACAACTGCAAGTAGAGAATGGTTATTTTTGACTGTCGTATCTTGTTTTGTCTATAAAAGGTCAAAGGGTAGAAAATAGCCAAACCATCACAACTTGAAAATGACATCTTTAACAGCCCACAACATAAGGATAATCAATGTTCAGTGAAGATATGATTGTTATCCTTTTGGAAGGACATTGATGTTTCCTGCTCGTACACAGTTAGGTTAGGTGAAGTGAACAGGGCAAATTTTTACTGCAAGATTGAACGATTTAAAAGGGATAGTTTGGATTTATTTACAACCCCAATTCTAAGAAAGTAAGGCAGTCTTAAATTATCAATAGAAATAAAGTTTTCCTGTTTAAGAAACTGCATATATAGGCACTTTATTCAATTGAATGCAGTTTGAAAAGGACTTGCATTTTGTTTTTATTATGTTTTTCTACGGCTGGGCAATATGGACCAAAAGTAATATCTTGATATATTTAGGCTGACTATCGATATACGATATATATCCCAATATTTTAGCGCAAAGTGAGAGCAAATGTTCAGTCAAAGTCAAAGCCAAATATAACAAGTCACAAGTAGTTTTATTGAAACTTTTTTTTATCTAAGTGAACATAAATACAGTATAACAACAGGAGGACCTTTATTTAAATTAAAGCTCCATAAAGTGCACATTTAAACTTAAAAAATCTCAAATAAAAATAGCCTATGAAATAAAATAAGCCAATCTTTTTCTGAAATAAATATATTTTTATGAGGAAAAAATAACGAACATTACAAAATAACTAAATATGACAAACCCAAGTAAGGACAGCAATAATATATAAAGAAAGAAAAAAATAACTATATCGATATATGCGATGTGGTCTAATTCCATATCACATTTAAAAATATAAAGATAGATTTTTTATATTGATATATCACCCAGCCCTACATTTTTCACATCCCTATTTTTTAATTGGGGTTGCATGTGGAGCCTACAGTAGATGGCTGTCAGCACACCACCACTTTGGAGAAGTAGGCTGACCCTAAAAAGGCCCACTTAAAAACATAAATGTCAAAGTAGGTGTATTCTATGTTTAGAATATTTCCACTGCTTTAACTTGTCGTCAGACTGTGTGACTTTTTGCAGGGGAAACAGGACGTTCTATGCTCTGGTCAAAGCCACCAGACTCCTGTACCAAAAACAGTAATTTTACCTTGCAGAACATGGGAGTTGCTGATCTACCGCTGCAACAAATGTTTAGTTTGTTGGTGTTATTATTATGACTTTAGTAAATCCAACTTATCCTTCAAAACACACTGTCATTGTGTTGAGTAGAGAAATGCCGTGACAAGTCCAAGCACTGTACCCACAAGCTACTCCACATGGGTGCACATGCACATCCATCTTCTTCTTAGTCACATTATCAGATTCAGAATGGAATTTAATCTATGCATTTAAACTGAATAAAAACGTGCCAACCTTTCCTTGTTTCAAAGGAGAAGGAATCACGTGAAAGACATTCTTTATTCTTGATAGAAATCTTGTTTTAAATCAGTGCCTCCACCTCTTAAGAGCAGACTTAAGAGGTGGAGGCACTCATTTAAAACAAGATTTCTATCAAGATCAAGATTTTATCAAGCTGCAGATGAGAATAAACAAATAAAAAGTGTTTATACCCATGCTGGATAGTATACTGTACATATATACAAGCAACAGAGTGATCTCTCTCATTTTTCATCCCTATTTTCCCAATTTTTTTTGGTCAAAGCCTCCAGCTGTTTTGTGATAACCATCTTTCCATTTCATCCGTTTCTGTGACATAATGAAACAGCCTGAGTGAATCATGTGGAATGTAGGGATCCATTTTCATCAAAACAAACTCTATCCAAAAGAAACCACAACTAAAAAGCGGCAAATTTTAGCAGCTCAGCACGGATTAAAAAACAGTCTGTGTTCCAACAATCAATGCACTCAACAGATTATCTGCAATTAGCCATCAGCACAGTGTAATTCAGCATGCTTGGCCTGTGTGCCAGCATTTTATTCAAGCACCTTCTACCCCTCAACCTGTTGCTATAGAAGCACCTTGTTTGTGAGCAACTGGTTGAACAAGCCTTGAGAATAAAGTCTGCAGGCAGCAGCAATGAACCACTGGGTTTGAAAGGATACAATGGAAATATATTGTCATTTATCATGTTTAAATTCCTTTAGAAATAAAAGTGAGGAAATTATACCATTTTGAAAGTGCCACAGGCACACCTTACTCTTTTTTGCAGGATCACTATTTGAGCACTATAGTGAGTTTAAATAAAAGGATATTGAACAAAAGATTTGTGAAGAACTCCTCACATTTCTTTTGTTTATTTTGTCCTCTGTTATTCAAGACTCAAATTGGGTTTTATTCGAAAAGCAACAAACCTATTCATATCAACTATTGTTCCTAGTCTATTTAAAAAAAAATTAAACAAACATAATAAATGTGACCCTGCTTGCACTCCTATGGTAGAAAAGAAGAAACTGTTGTTGAAGCAAATGGACACGGTTTAGGGCTGCAACTAACGATTATTTTCATTATCGATTAATCTGTCGATTATTTAAATGATTAATCGATTAGTTGTTTGGTCAATGAAATGTTGAAAAATATCAATCAGTGTTTCCCAAACCACAAGATGATGTCCTCAAATCTCTTGTTTTGTCCACAAACCAAAGAGATATTCAGTTTATTGTCATAAAGGAACAAAGAAACCAGAAATATTCACATTGAAGAAGCTGAAATCAGAGAATTTGGACTTTTTGTCTGTAAAAAAACTGCTCAAACCAATAATTCGATAATGAAAATAGTTGACGATCAAATCAATAATCGATTATTGTTTGATTAATCAAAAAATTGTTGCAGCTCTACATATACCATGTTTAAATTCCTTTAGAAATAAAAGTGAGGAAATAATACCATTATGAAAGCACCACAGGCACACCTTACTCTTACTTAATATTGAACAAAAGATTTGTTAAGAACTATATGAAGTTGAAGCTAGAGCTGCAACAATTAATCGATTAATCGAACAATAATCAATTATTAGATTAATAGTCAACTATTTTGATAATCAAGTAATTGGTTTGAGCAGTTTTTTAAAGACAATAAATCCAAATTCTCTGATTTCAGCTTCTTCAATGAATATTTCTGGTTTTATTGTTCGTTAATGACAATAAACTGAATAACTCTTTGGTTTGTGGACAAATCAAGATATCTGAGGACGTCATCTTGTAGTTTGGGAAACACTTATTGATATTTTTCAACATTTTATTGACCAAACAATTAATCGATTAGAAAAGAAGAAACAGCTCTAACACTGTTGACTGTTTATAAAGTCAGCACAATTTTTAACAATTTCATGCTAGCTAATTTAAATGTTGTTTTGTTTGGAGTAAGCTGGCAAAATCTTTTTTTTATTTTTTTTATTTAACCTTTATTTAACCAGGTTTTGTCCCATTGAGATCCAAGATCTCTTTTTCAAGGGAGACCTGGCCAAGAAAAAGAGATCTTGGATCTCAATGGGAACAATCTTCGCTGTCTTTGAAAAGCAAATGTTTTCAATGGACTGTTTGGTGACAAATTACATTCAACTTAACCAAAGAATGTTTTACAGCACTGTATAAACTTTCTATGACTTATATTAACGCTAGGTGTGTCTGTTTGCCACAGCTTGGGGTTTTGGGGTCCTGACGCCCCGGTTTCATTACATAACTGGAGGACAAATAGCCAGACAAGTGAAACGCGACGGCTAATCCTCTGCTAGATGTATGAGATAAGAAGTGGGACAGGGCAGCTGTCTGTCTGTCTTACCGTACTTGTTGGGCTCCCTGTTGTACTCGAGGATCGGCACCACAACGTTGGGGTCCTGCTCGAACACCGAGTCCTCCCCCGCCTCTTTCTCCTCCTCTGTGCCGCTGCCGGTGTCCGGTGCCGGGTCAGAGACTACCGCGTCCGAGTGCTCCACCTCCCCGGCGACCCCAACTCCTCTTTCAACCGGGACTACTACAAATCTTTCCCCCATGTCCTTCCTTCTTTTTTCCCTCTTGTTTCACTTTAATGGAGGGACGACACACCGCCCGGCTTACATCTGCGGTTGACGCTCGGTGAGGGCGAACACACACACACACAGCTACTACTGAACACACGCTCACAGGGTGATCAGTGGATTGATTACAGTAGAGACAAGCCCGCCCCCGGCCTTCTCTCATTGGTTGAGAGGGCCAAGGAGCGCTGCCAATCACCGCCAGAAGCGAATCAGAGGGCTCCAAATGTGTTAATTGTGGAATGAGAGACTTCTATTTGTGTCAAAATAATGTGTCTCCATATTTTTTTTCCTGCAATTTTTTTATTTATAAAATAGGAGAAAAAAAAGTATTTAATTCAGTCATATTTTTTTATTTTTTATTTAATACCTATATGATTTTTTTTTCTTTATTGTAAGTTTTGATGTCTTATAAACCCATCAGAAGTTTAATGTATGCTCCCTGGACTACATTTTAGAAAACAGAATTATAAAATTAAAAAAATCAAAACTGTTTTTGCAATTGAACTCTTCATATAACTTCATATAACAATAGATAGATAGATAGATAGATAGATAGATAGATAGATAGATAGATAGATAGATAGATAGATAGATAGATAGATAAAAGCAATAAAAAGCAATAAAAATGTCCAAAGAAGGAGTATGGATTCTAGTGCAGAATAAAATATAAATACAGTATGAAAATATAGCTGACAAATAATGTGCAGTGAACAGTGTGCAATCAAAATAATGCGTCTCCATATTTTTTTTCCTGCAATTTTTGTTTCATAAAATAGGAGAAAAAAAGTATTTAATTTAGTCATCATTTTTTTTAAAATTTATGTAATACCTATATGATTTTTTTTCTTTATTGTAAGTTTTCGAGGATATTTCTAAACATTTAACATACTCTAAATTATGTATGAAATAAATTAAATTTTGCATTATGCCTTTAAATTGATGTAGGCCACCATTCAAAACAGTGAAGGTAAACAGAAGGCATCTTAAAACAGGGTTCGAAATTTGTTAATTGTGGAATGAGAGACTTCTAACATTTGCATCAAAATAGTGTCTCCATAATATTTTCCCCGCAATTTTTGATAAATAAAATAGGAAAAAAATATTTAATTCTATCATAAAATATATTTTTTAATTTATGTAATACCTATATGAATTTTTTTTTTCTTTCTTGTACGATTTAGAGTAGTTGGATAGATAGATGATAAATCAACACTTTTTAAAATGTATTTTCCATTGATGGGACAATAAAACTACTTTTAGATAGATTTTAAAATTTTGGGATGTCTTATAAACCCATCAGAAGTTTAATGTATGCTCCCTGGACTGCATTTTAAAAAACAGAATTATAAAATTAAAAAAATCAAAACTGTTTTTGCAGTTGAACTCTTCATATAACTTCATATAACGGTAAATAGATAGATAGATAGATAGATAGATAGATAGATAGATAGATAGATAGATAGATAGATAGATAGATAGATAGATAGATAGATAAATAGATAGATAGATAGATAGATAGATAGATAGATAGATAGATAGATAGATAGATAGATAGATAGATAGCAAAAAACAATAAAAATGTCCAAAGAAGGAGTATGGATTCTAGTGCAGAATAAAATATAAATATACAGTATGAAAATATAGCTGCCGTGAAACAAATAAGGTACAGTGAACAGTGTGCAATCAAAAAAATTTTCCTGCAATTTTTTTATTTATAAAATAAGAGAAAAAAAAGTATTTAATTCAGTCATTAATTTTTTTTAAATTTATGTAATACCTATATGATTTTTTTTATTTATTGTAAGTTTTCGAGTATATCTCTAAACATTTAACATACTCTAAAGTATATATGAAATAAACTAATTTTTGCATTATGCCTTTAAATTGATGTAGGCCACCATTCAAAACAGTGAAGGTAAACAGAAGGCGTCTTAAAATAGGGCATGTGAGGCAGAGCCCTGCTGTCACAGTGGAGCACATGTACTGGCAGGTCACACTAAACTCCTTACAAGTTTCTTAGTGGTCTCAAAATGATGGGCCAATTAACACCCACTCTGCACATCCTCCGCTATCAATAGCCTGCCACGGAAACTTAATAAATAATTCTAATTTAAAAATCAGTGATGGTTTAGTCATTTATCAACACCTTGCCATAACAGCTTTGGTATGTTACAGCTTAGAATAAATGGTTTGTCAATACCTCAGGATAGGATGGCCTCTCATGTTTCCAAGCAGTTTTTAGTACGTACTGTTGTCTCAAATCCAATAGAACAAAATCTGGGTTTCCCAGTTTGAAACACTTAAAAGGTACTCATTCAGTCATTCCAAAATTTTCAATGCACACAGAAACACAGAATAAAACCAGTTCAAACCAGAATAAAACCAGTTCAAACCACTCAAAACAGACTAAAACCATATGAAACCAGAATAAAACCACTTAAAAACAGAATAAACACATTTAAAACCAGAGTAAACCCAGTTAAAAACCAGAATAAAACCAGTTTAAACCAGAATAAAACCCAGTTCAAACCAGAATAAAACCAGTTCAAACCACTTAAAACAGACTAAAACCACATGAAACCAGAATAAAACCACTTAAAAATAGAATAAAAACATTTAAAACCAGAGTAAACCCAGTTAAAAACCAGAATAAAACCAGTTCAAACCACTTAAAACAGACCAAAACCACATGAAACCAGAACAAAACAACTTAAAAACAGAATAAAACATTTAAAACAAGAATAAACCCAGTTTAAACCAGAATAAAATCAGTTAAAACCCAGAATAAAACCAGTTCAAACCAGAATAAAAACCAGTTCAAACCACGTAAAACAGAATAAAACCACATAAAACCAGAATAAAACCACTTAAAACCAGACATCTCTTGTTTAAAGCTTTATCTTTCATTATAATATCTGCTGTGAATTTGGATGTTTTGAATCATCTGTTTGTTTCATAGAAACCATATGATCATCTGGTGCTGGAAATCTCAGATCAAGATCACCACCCCAATTTAATGAATTGTTCCTTTTGCAAGACCCATCTGTTCGCCAAATTCAAGAATAATCTGTTCACACGTCACTCTGACGGACAAAGAAAACAAACCCCCTTCACAGAAATTACATAAGCAGCCGCCTTGTAAGAAGCAACAGGTTATTTCAGTGCACAACTTGAACACGCCATAATGAAATGATGAAGTATGGAAATGTCATGTCAGTAGGTCAGACTGAGGACCTTCAGTAAGACACACCCCTTACAGAGGCATCATGGTTAATGCAGATATGGTTTTACACAAAGCCTGTACTTCAATTGTTTTCTAGACAAAACATTTAAAGCCTTATTCTTTAAAGCATTTGGCATGCATTACAATAATTAAACAATATATCTATCAATTATGTACAGTTTATTGTTGTCAAGAACCTGGGCTTTAAATCTGGTTCTTAAAGGGACAGTTCAGATTTTTTAAAGTGAGGTTGTATGAGGTACTTATCCATAGTTAGTCTATTAACTGCAGTAGATGGCGGTCTGTACGCCCCCACACTGTAAAAAATATTTGTGGAAATTACAGTAAAACACTGTCAAATTGCATGAGAAAACACACAGTTTTACTCATGCTCATGCTTATTTCTAGATTTAATAATCTTAATTAAAGAAATCTTGTCAAGTGAAATTATCTGTCCATGCAGCAAGATCATTTCCCTCAGATTAAGTGTTTTTATCTTGTTCTAGGCACACCTTTTTTGCAGTGTGGCCAGACTCCTTTGAAAAAAAATAACTTTATTCATCAAAAAATCTGAATAATCCCTTTAACAATTTTAACAATGTCCCACCCCTTCTTTAAAACAGTTTTTAAACCCACCCTGTCTAATAATAGCACATTGGTTGGCACATTAACTATGTCAAAGTTCCATTTACTGTTCAGCTTTTCAAAACCCCATAGGGAAGAATACTGTGGTTGAACTCCAGGAGACCACTCAGACAGTAATTGCTGGAAGGGTGTTACGTGGACAACTAAAATAGACAGCTGGCAGAGCAGTTGGGGGACTGAGGGGTGGGAGGACAAGTGGGGGTGGAGCAGTGGGGTGGCTGTGTTAGTAGTTAAAGTCAAATCAGTTCAGCTCCTGAGAAAATGACAGAAGAGTCAATGAAAAGTGCTTAACTACCAAAAAAAATCAGTTAAGTCTGACTGGATGAAGGGTGAATGCAGAATCCTCAGGGCGTGGGACTAAATGCAGCATTGACAAAGTGACTTGTAATCTCCATGTCCATGTTCTTTTTCTTATCCGCAGCTAAACTCATCACCTCCTCGCAGACTGGACAAAATGAAATGCAGATTACTTTTTTAAAGCTGGGTGAGAACAGATGTGGCCTTTACAGCACAACCACAGCTGCAAGTGTTCAGGATGACAAATGTCAGCCTTCATCTGTGTGTCGTCATCATCTATGCTGTCAAGAACACAGATAATGGAGATCCAATTCTGTGGGGAAGAAAGAGATTTGTTCTGTCATTGTTACATGTATGGGTTGTATATGTCTATGGCTCAAAGCACCGTGGGAATAACCTGATTTCCTACAGTAGATGAAAGATTTTTGCGAGATTAAAGGATTCATTTATGATTCTTATCTACACTGTAAAAGAAAAATGTAGAAATTACAGTGCAACTCTGTCAAATTGCATCAGAAATAGAGCGTAAAATAAAAAATGTTATATCACCATAGTAAACACTTTTAAGTACCGTAAATCAATTCATCTGTCGAAAACGCACATTTTCATGTAAAATTAATTCCATATTGTCACAAGAACACAATGACCCTAAAATAACAGAATTATTCAGTCAAAATTTGAGTTTTTGCTGACATTTACATTTAAATTTACAGTAGAAAACCCACTTACTGTATTTTTTACAGTGAAGTTCTGGTAACCACAGCTGCTGGTATTTTACCATAAATTATACAGATTTTTTTTTTTACAATGTAGGATAGTATGTGAAGGGGTAAAATAAAAGATTATACTAATAAAGTTAGGAAAAGAGAAAAATATGAAAGTTATGCATGACAAAATAAAAGTAATAAAGTACCTTAATATCTAAAAAATATGACTTAGTGAGTCAAAACCTTGATTTATCATTTTTATATGTACTTTTTTGACAGCAATATACTATTCTTTTTTGTCAATTTCATTTGATTTTGAATTATTTAATTCCTGTTTGATTATTATTTGGTTTAATGTTATTACTTGTTTCCCTGATAAACTGAGTGAGGGAAAAGAGCAGGTTTGTTCCGTTGTTTTTTGCATGATTAGTCTAGGCTCATTAGAAATATACAGTCGATCAGCAGTCTACAAACAGTGTCCTCTTATCCACTGTTGTCATAGAGACCGTCCTCTGGGAGGGGAGTAAACAAACTGCTGCTGAGGTGAAATTGTTGTCAGGGCACCTGAGTAGGACATGTTTTTTTATTATTCCAGTTGTTCTAGTCCTACTTTACATTCAGTCTAAAAACTAAGACCAAGGTTTATCAGAAATGATTAGATCATACAACCTGCTGATATAAATGTCACCACTTCACTGCTGTCCTCCAGATCTCTAAATCCAATTAAACTCCTTGATAAAGTTTTTTTTCCATGGCAGCAGTCCCAGTCGTTTATGTTAGACTGCTTCAGCTGTGCCGGTGAAATTAGTGGAGCCAATGATGCGTGTCCAGACTGTATGTGGGTCAGCCCTATAGCATGAAAGGAAGCTTTTATTCTGAAATGCGTCCCCACTGCTGTGTCATTGTGCGGCCCCTGTCACAACACAAGTGGTGGGTCATCAGCGACATGCCCTGGCTCTGTAGTCTGAACAAACATGATGTAAGAGTGAACAGAGATAGTGTGAGGAGCAGAGGCCCAGCTGCCACACCTACAGGCACCTCTGTACCCAAGACTACATACAGTTAGATACTAAATTCTGTTGTTTTAAATTTCTGTATAAAAATGTCTCAAAAATAACATATGCAAATACTCCACACAGTGTGCATCTTTGTTTGTTTGAGTGTCATGAAATACAGAATTAATCCAATTTTCTATAGCTCACTCTATCAGTCGGTGTGTCACAAAAAACATTTCATCCTTATGCAGCCAAAGTGACTGTATGTGTGGCCCTGTTTCCTTTAGGGGAAGAGTGGCCACTGCGAAAGTCTCAGGCCACACCCTCTAAATGACCACTCACTCTGCGTGTCTCCATTATAAAAAGGCCCCCAGAGGGATTTACGAGACTCCAGAGGTGACGTATGGTTTTCGATCTTCGCGTAATCGCTTAACGACAGTTTTCGAAAGTGATTCGTGATCACATACACGACGGATTAAACACCGGAGACTCAACCGTGGCCACCGTCGCTAACTGTGCACAACATCAGCAGCTGATCCTAAACAAAGCAGCATGCCTTATTATGCACAGCGTCTCTGCTGATCATAAACATAGTGATAGTGAATTAACCGGCATCGCTAACTGTGCAGAATGTCAGGTGCTTGTTTTAAACAAACAGAGATCGATAGTGAACACCTCCTGCAGCAGCAGCACATTCACACTGTACTGCTACAGAGCTAACTGCCTATTAGCAATTTGCAGACTGGACGCTAAGGGGTTAACATCAGGCTCTGCAGCTGAGAAGAGACTGCTGCAGGAGGACTGTGCCGCTTAGACTCCTTCTTAACGAGCCGCAGGGGGCCAGCAGCTCATTAAGAAGAGTAACAAGGAGTCTTCAAAAGTCTCCAATAACACCAGAAAAAGTCGCTGGATTTGTCGCCAGTCGCTTTTAAAAAAAATAGTCTCTAAGGGGGTCTGAAAAGTCGCTAAAAGTTGGTAACACTGCTTCGCCGGCTTTTACAAATGGCGTGTGTTGTTGTGGCGTCGAGTATTACGTCACATCCTGCTTAGCGTTCTATCCAATCAGCAACCAGGCTTTTTTCAGCGGAGAAAAACGGCCCTGCTCTTTGACAGGAACTAAAAAAGTTCCGTCAAAAGACCGCTCAGGACGTCTCATATTCAAATTAGGGGTGTTTCGGCGAGTGAGACCCGCCTCATTCCGGGTATTGGGCTGTAGTGGAAACAGCCTTCATGTTTGAAAGTGTCCGTTTGGGATGATGCCAATTAAATAACATGGGGCCTGGCAATGGGAGTGACCCATCACAAAAAAAGTGCATTACTTCCATTGTGTAAGTTGCACAAGATTGTGTGGAAAGGTTGGTCATGAGTCAAAGGACAGCTGTTGAGACCATGGACTGTATAAAGAATGACGCTTCTTCACTTCCTCCCAATGTACAACATTGAAGCCGATTTCGGCCACTGTCATCTTGAGCTGGTGATGTCATTTGGAGCCAGAGTCTGTGCAGTAGTGACAGGTTTGGTATCCAATTCTCTCCTAAACACCTGTCCGACCTCTACTTTGTCCCATCCACTAACATGGAGGGGCGGATCCAAATGTTTTGGCTTCCCACTCAAATTGTATGTGACAGTGGGAGTGGCCTATAACATAAAGGAGCATAACTTCTAAACAGAATCACACACCATGACCAAACCTGTGAACTGCCATAGACTCATTTAGGAGCCGTCATTACACTCTGCTGAATACTTTTTTCATTAGTGACAGTTTTTCCTTACACTTTAGCCACACCCCCATTCATAACTCATTAACCATTTGACTTCGACTATTGTGGGAAATATCATTTCACTCAGCAGAAAGTTTATCGGACCATTATATAATAACTTTTGAATTCCCATTAATTGACCATGCGCCATTAGGCAAACATTCCTACACCACATGTCAATCTGAAAGTGCTGTAGCTCATTTAAAAAGTGATTATATTGACATTTAATTCAGTGCAATGTCTCAGTTTAACAGAGGACTCTTGTGCTCACTTGAGTCCCACATTCAATATATAAAGGGATTGGTTGATAGAAGAAGAAATAAAAGCAAAAGAAGTACAATGTAAAAATGTTTGTAGAAATTACAGTTAAAACACTGTCAAATTGCATCAGAAATAGGGCGTAAAATTAAAAATTAAATATCACTGTAGTAGACACTTTTAATAACCGTAAATCAAGGAATAGTACAAAACTTTTAAACTGTAGATATCAGTTTTTTTCATGTAAAATTAAAGGATAATTACCATAATGTCACAAGGACACAATAACCCTAAAAATAAAGGGACTACTCACACTAAATTACAGTTTTTTTGCTGATATTTACATTTAAATTTACAGTAGAAAACTCACTCACTGTATTTTTTGCAGTGAAGTTCTGGCAACCACAGCTGCCGGTATTTTAGCGTAAATTAAACTGATATCACCAAGCAGTGAGCACACACATGGGGCATTAAAATGGGTAGGAATACCCTCTAAAACGTCAGAACAGCCTATTACTGATCATGAAGTGTGTAATGAAATAACCTAAGGTGTGATTTGACACTATTTTAAAAAAATTGACTTCAGTTTAATTGTAAAAACCTGGATAAATAGTGTATTTTCCTTTTTAAATGCAATGTAAAAGTAGTTAACACGGAATGAATGTTAAGACATAATGTGTATGACAGCCATGATTGTGAATAAAAGGTTGTTCGGCAGAACAGATTAGCCCACAGGGGGTGACACACTGAAGCTGGGAGGTAATGATTACAGAGAAGGTAGGAGACATTAACGGGACTTGTTTTTGACAAACAGTGTGCAGATGGCACGCTGTCTGTAACGAGATCCCACGAGCTGCACTATTCATAAGGGACAGATGTGTGTGTGTGTGTGTGTGTGTGTGTGTGTGTGTGCGTGCGTGCGTGCGTGTGTGAGTGTGTGTGTGTGTGTGTCTGTGTTTGAGTGCAGGAAGACACAGAGAATATGTGTACACTTTACATCTGGACTTGTGTCAAAAAGTCACATTGTGTGTGACTGTAACTGTCTGTACAATGTGTGCAGGTGAATCACAGCTGGGTCTGCAGCAGTGGCAGCTAGGAAGCTGAAACATAAAAGATTACAGAGCGGCCATGATGCAGACAAAATCTTAAAAATATAAGTAGAAGTAGCCATGGTTCATCAGAAATCAAAGATTTCTGTAGACTCACTCATTCAATGAACTTTAACAGCCTTAAACATATTGGATTTATGACATTATAACTGGACCTAGTCCTATGGTTGGGTCATATTCTCATTATCTATCCAGCACCAAAAGTTGTTTTTGTTTTGGATTTATCATAATTATTTCTGCGACAAAAATCGAACTTTCAGTGTCGGTAAGACTAGGGCTGGGCGATATGGACAAAAAGTCATATCCTGATATATTTAGGCTGAATATCGATATACGATATATATCCCGATATTTTAATCACAAAGTGAGAGCAAAAGTTCAGTCAAAGTCAAATATGACATGTCACAAGTAGTTTTATTGAAACTGTTTATGTAAGTGAACATAAATACTGTATAACAACAGGAGTACCTTTTTAAAAATAAATCAAAGCTCCATAAAGTGCACATTTAAATAGAAAAATGTCTCAAATAAAAATAGCCTATGAAATAAAACAGGCCTATTTATATGAGAAAAGAATAACAAACATCACAAAATAATTGAATATGACAAACCCTAGTAAGGGCAGCATTTATATATAAAGAAAGCAATTTTTTAAACTATATTGATATATGCGACATGGTCTTATTCCATATCACATTTAAAAATATATCGATATATTTTTTATATTGATATATCGCCCAGCCCTAGGTAAGACATTGACAAGTGGCACAGGTCAACCATAGGGGGGCGCTGTTATAAAGACATGTGGTTTTATTATAATTAATCCCACATTTCAATACTTTGCATCTGTTGCTTCTATCAAGCTGCATCTCCTGATAAAGCTCGTGCCCTTTTAAGCCAATAACTGTTTTACCCGGAAATTCCTAAAAAGTGCGAGAGCTTTCTTGCTTTTGCACATTTCCGAATGAAGCTTAATGGATCATTAGTTGTATTTGTTGACCCCACTAGATGGCAATCTTGCTTTAGAGAAAAAGGCATTTTGATTTTCAATCATGTTTCAGTGTGCTTGCAAACAACGCCATCTAGTGGGCTCAGAACAACAAGAAAATGGGTCATAAAGCTTGATTTGGCCATCACTACTGGTAATCCACACGGAAGCGGTCTGCATTTTTTTATTTAGAAAAAAAACTATTTAGCTGCAGATTCACTATGTTAAATTGGGTCCCCCCTTGCTACTAATGCAGTGGCACCGTTGCATCTTGGGCTTAGCACCGCCCAAAACAATGATGATAAATATATGTATATATGTGATAAAAAGAAATCAAAACAGGCCAGAGCATTTTCCCCTTTTCCCACAATGATAATGGTGTCATACATAGTCAGACCTTTCTCCAGCGCTACAAACGTCTGGCTATGCATAACTAGTGAAAATCCAGCAATATGAGTGCACTGTAGCTTAAGTACTCGTCAGTTCAAGTATACTTTCTCTGTTTAGCACATACACCATGGCCATCAGATTCAGCATGTCACATGACTGATACAAATTAGCCAAACATGAGGAAAACACGAGATCTAACAATATTGCAAAGGCATTTGTGTTCCCACGGTGCCCCCTGGTGGATTGGCTGAGTTTGCACAGATCTTTTTTTTTAATTTTTAAGTGGAGTTACTGCAGCTCAGTATCTGAACTGAGGGTAGTACCTATCATCAACACATTATTTGAACATGCATAGAAACTGCACTCTGAACAGATATGAAACATCTCAAGTCTGTCAAAACCAATCATTACAGTCAAATAACAGTTATTATAAATGGTACATGAAGTAATAATCATTTTAATAATTTTAATCAGAATTGAGAAAGAAAATTAGATTAAACAAAAGATGTAATGGCAGTTTAACAACATTTTGAAATAGATCATTTTAATATTTTCAACAAACATCTTTAACACGCGGAAGAATTTAAACCTTGAGTTTACTTTAGTTTAATTAGTCTTGGTTGATTTTGACAAAAGTATAGCTCAACACAACAGAAAACACACTTGAAAGTGCACCCATTGTCTCTCTCTCACTCCCACACACACACACCAATACACGCTCACACACGCAGCAAGCCACCATGCAAGGTGCTGGTCTGACCATCAGGAGCAAACAGGCCTCCTACACACAAAAATCTGTCAGTAATAAATTCTAAAAATAACTGCATTCTGATTTCATGCTGTGCAGATTGCAAGTAATTTCCCACACAACAGCATGGTACAGTGAAGTAGGTGACCTTGCTAAGACATGCAGCCAGTGGCCTCCATAAAGTTGCCTTGGATTACATGCATACATGAATTTCCTTCTCTCCTGTTAAACCCTTTTGCTTAGGTGGGTGATCTGAATCGAGTTTGAGAGTGGTGAACTCTCTGAGCTGACAAAATAAACTTTTTCATATCTACAAATAATAGTAAATAATCGTTTACAGTGAGAACACCAGTATGGTTTCTCTCCAGAGTGGCAGCGCAGGTGTTGACTGTAACTGCTTAAATGAGAGTATTTATTCCCACATTGTTCACATTGATATGGTTTCTCACCAGTGTGGGTAAGTAGGTGTCTATTTTAATCACTGGACCACGCTGGTGGTCCTTGAAACTACTCATCAAACTAAGTCTCTTTTCACATTGGTCACACTTGTATGGTTTCTCTCCGGTGTGGACCCACATGTGCCTTTTGCAATGACATAAGTAACTAAAACTCTTTTCACACTGGTCACACTGGTATGGTCCAGTATGGTTACATGGGTGTTTTCTGTATAAACTAGGGTTGCTGAAATGTCTCCCACATGTGTCACAGCAGTATGGTGTTTCTTCACGACGCAGGTGTAATTCAAATGCATTTAGTTGGCTGAAACTGCTGCCACATTGTTCACAGTGGTAGCTGTAGAATCGTAATAAATAAGTCAACATTGAACATCCAGTTTCTGAGGATATACTGTAAACCCATCTCTCCATAGATTTTTTTTCATAATTTTTAGCTACTGAAAATAAAACACTATGAGACTTGTGCCTACTAAGGTAGTTTCTGAAAGAGAGAGACACTGCAAGAGATCTAAACGACTAAATAGGATCGGTGGGGTTAGCTGGGGTTTGGAATTACCCAACGCTCCTGTTTCCAAATTCACTACAGCCTGCCCTCCCGTTGCCCTCTTGTCCTCCCTTGCGCCCCTTCATTCAACACCAGCCACCAGCCTGGATGCATGTTACATCTGCTGTGTGGAATGATTGATGACTGACGAAAAACATTCACAGCGATGACACCAGCATACTTATTTATTTCAGTGACAGGGCTTTTTCTCACTACCTAATCCAACTAAAATAAACTAAGCTTATCAAGAGAGAAAGACCTATAGAGTACATAGTTCTACCCAGTCACAAGGTAATTGGTGGAAATGCTGGAGGCATTAAGCAGTTTTTGGGACCTCTGTCTCTACATACTACTTTTGAGTTTTATCACCAGTTCTGCTCGACCATGACTCAGCACTTTGAGACAACTGCCTACATTAACATAATTTTCTCTCCATTTCTGATTGGTGTATTGCTGGTATTATTCAACTTTTTAGTGACATTCATATTAATTCCACACAATAACCATTTTCCAACTAACCCTACTACTTCAACTTCTTCTGACACATTTAAGCCAACATTACAAAGTAGTGTCAGCTCTTCAATGAACTTTATTATAACTATATTACATTATTAGTATTATTTAACGTTTCATTACATTCATATTAATTCAGCTGACATTGGGCGAGAGGCAGGGGTCACCCTGGACAGGTCGGCAGACTATATAGGAGCGTTTCCATTAGGGTAAAAAGTGGCCGCTGGGAAGGACTAGGCCACGCCCTCTAAAATGTCAGCTCACTTGGCGTGTCTCCACTATAAAAAAAAGGCCCCAGAGGGATTTACAAGACTCCAGAGGTGATGTATGGTTTTCGATTGCCGCATAATTGCTCAGTGACAATTTTGAGCGTTACATTGTAGCGATGCTGTCATACTTCCGGGAACGCCCCGGACTCAAGCACGCCCTCTGTTCAGCAAATCAAAAAGATGCCATGTAATATATTCTATTTTCTTCTAAATGAGGCCATTATTAGAACTATTTTTACTAGCGATTGAGACCATAGTGTTGTTCTTTAAAAAAAATTCTGAGGTAATAAATCAAGTGAGAAGTTTTCTCATTTTGCATTGAAATGAATGGACAGAAATGTTTTTGCAGCAAAACTTAGCAACCCCTGCTGGCATTTTGGTAGAATGCAGCTTAAGGCACTTCCTGGTTTGCTTCCCTGCTCAGACCCGGAGGTTGCCGCCTGGTTCATGCACATGGTGGCGATTATTATTGTTGTGACTACTTGCTACTTTGCCAGCTTTTAAAAATGTTGTTGTAGCATCAAGTACTACGTCACATCCTGCTTAGCGTTCTATCCAATCAGCAACCAGGTTTTTTCAGGGGAGAAAAATGGCCCTACTCTTCAACAGGGCCAAAAAACTGCAGATCAAACTGGGTCAGATGACCACTAGGGGCGGCTAACATTCAATTTTGCGGCGTTTCGGAGTGGGAGACCCGCCTCATTCCAGTTATTCGACTATAGTGAAAACGCACCTTATCACAGAGCATCACATTCAAATTTTAGATTGAACAATTTTTTAACATTTTAGATCCAAAATAACATTCAGTAGTAAGGTACTTGTTATTCTGGGAATTAAACTACACCAGCTAATATCCTCCATAGAGCTGTGTGATTCCCTGTAATCCTGCTCCTCTCCCCCCCTGCTTCTCCCCGTCCCTCTCCTATTGTGGAGTCTGTCTGTCTGTCTGAAGTTTTGTCTCAGCTGCTGCTGGGGACGGGGGTTATTTTGAGAAGTGGACAAAGAGGAATGGGATGGTTGGCATACCAGCGGGGACACACACCAACAAGTACCCCTCTGCATATGCATGCATGCATACACACACACACACACACACACACACACACACGCACGGATATGCACTTGCACACATACTTGCTGGTTGAGGGACAAGGTTATTATTATATGTTCATTTATCTCATATTGACACTACTGCTTGATAATTGAGTACAGTTAAGTGAAGGGATTTACATGAAATACTGGCCACTGTTTACAGTGTAACTGTGTTCCCTTTTGAAATATGTCCTTTATATAATGCAGCAAAATATGTTCTTTAAGATGCGTAATTTATACTTCAGGTATATAATATACTTGGGAACCCTTCATGTATGTCCCTTGGATATAATTCAATGGGTTTTTTTTAACATTTGTACTTTGTCTGATTGTTATTTATAGCACAATTATATCTTATTGAATGTGATGAATGTACTACTGTATATAAATATGTAATTTACTACAGATTAAGGTGCAGAAAAAACTGTCAAAATGCACCTTGGAAATGCTTAAAAGGGCTTGAATATGACTTTGAAAAGGTTAGGAATGCTGAAAGTCATTTGAATATATTAGACATGTTTTAAACATATTAGATTCTAAGGTGTACATTTGTTAGATTAGAAATTTATCTATGAACTATTCACCAAATTAAATTTTATTAGTTGAATAATAAAGCCTTTAAAAAAAATTATATCATTATATTTTTTTGCATTTGAAAAATCTGACTTTTACATTTTTTTTTAATTAATTAATTGGGGAGAGGGGCGCTTGGAATGCCCTGCTTAGCCTGCTGCCCCTGCGACCCGGCCCTGGTTAAGCGGCTGAGAATGGATGGATGGACTTTTTAATTTTTTTGAATTAGATTTCAAAAATATATTTATCATGATAATCATTTTCATTTTCATTTTATAATCATTTTCAAGAATTGTATTGTGGTAATTTTTCTGAATTAATCTGAAAACTTTTCAGGGACTACCTGGAGTGCCAGGGACCCTTGTTGGTCCCCGGACCTCACATTGATAATCAAAGTTATAAGTGATCTGGAAACATCGCCATCATGTCTTTTACAGAAAAGTGACTTGGCCACTTATTAGTCATGAAATGTCAAATTGCAAACATATTATAACATGAATTAACAGGTGCAACTTTCATATGAGATAGGAGACATAAGAGGCGTTTTATACAATAATTTTGCACTTAAAACTGTGTAATATCATGACAATTTATGATTTGGAAGACAGAAACGCCTCAGCTGCCAGACATTTAAATCCAATAATACATTCACTCAGTACAAACGTGTTGATTCATATCTTTCTATTATTCACCAGTGGAAATACTCTGAGTCATTATTACATGATATTCATAGCTGGGACTCTAACAGGATGTAGTGTTGAAATATCAGGTCATTCAAACATATGTGACATTTCCTTACTCAAGTAACACTGTCGGTCACACAGAGGCTTTAATGAACGGGGGCTAATCATCTATTGACAGCAACAGATGAACTATGAGAGAAAAGTCACACAACTGGAAATAGAAGGGCAAAGAAAGTAAGAAAGTAAGTTCAGAAGGAAAGAAGGCTCGACAAATCCTCTTCAGAGCTACAGAAGACATCGTACAACTGTTTCACAAACTTCTCATGATGAATATAATAACCATCATGTGTAAAATTGGTCAAGGATACCTTTAACCACAATCATTTCTTCTTGGAGATTAAAAGACCTGTGTTCCATGTTTTACTTGATCAGTTTCAAATTCCTCATTTAGTTGAATGGAGTTGTATACTGTCTGTCTACTAATATTAACCCTCTGGGACCACTCGGGACATTTTCAGCCACATTTGTTTTGCACAATTTTTCACTTTTGTTTTGGCAATAATTTTGGCTGTGATACTGCAAATGACATGATTTTTGGAAGGTTTTTTTTCTTGATATATTTTGAAATTCAAATTTCAGTTTTTCTAATGGATCAATAATACACTGTGGACAAATTTAATACCCTTTCAGACCCTTCGGGCTGAAATTTCCACCTCCAAAAAAATGCTGTTAAAACTTTACAGATTAATATCTTTTTTCTATTTTTTCTGCATAAACCTCAAAACTACCAAAGATTCAAAGATTGATGATTTTAACCCTTTAAATACCAGTTTGATTACATGATGTCAATGTTTTTCAAGAAAAAAAATGTAGTTATTTTCCATACAATAAATATTTTTTGGCTGGGGCATTTGCTTTTTATCATAGCCTTGGATATGTCAAAGATTCACAACAAAATGGATTTTGGTGCATTTTTTTTTTTTTTGTCAGATCAAAGATGTAAAAACCCCTTTATGGCAACATGATGGCAGATATGTCCACTTCCAAAAAAACGCTATAAAAATATTACTGATATGTATATTTTTTCAATTTTTTTGGGTTAAATGTTTCTATCAACTTCCTGATCAAAACCATCAGCTAAAAAGTATTTATTATATGGAAAATACCTACATTTTTGTGTGTTTTTCATAAAAAACATCAGTGACACCATGCAATCAAACTGGCATTTAAAGGGTTAAAATGCCAAAAATGTTTAAACATTTGGTAGTTTTGAGAAGGACGGAAGTTGTTTAAGATGTTTATGCAGAAAAAAGTAGAAAAAAATATAGTTTTTATCACGTTTATTTTTTTAAGTGGACATTTTCAGCCTGAAGGGTCTGAAAGGGTCATAAATTAGAGTTGGCCCAGAGGCTTAACAGCAAGAAAGTACCTAGTGTGCTATATATTTTTTAAGCACACTAGTTTTAAAAACTAAACTGAATAATAATTGAAGAAAAAAAGTCTGAATATGAATGATCTTCAAAGCACATTCATGGCATGTGACCATCACAACTTGGCAGTTGGATATTAAGCGTCAAGTGAAAATTCTAAACCAAACAATATTTGGTACTATAAGAAACCACTAGGTGGCAACAAAGCAACATCCAACCATAGGCTTTCTCTGTTTACATTTGTCTTATTTTGTCAGATTTTTTATTAATTGCTATTATTAATAGGCTCTATTCATTGTAATGACACTACTGACATGTGCAGTGACATGATGTACAGTACTGATTTTTATTTTTATTTTATTTTTCTGAAGAGTTAGTTAAGGTGAGAGTGGGGGGCAACAGCAGTCCAATGCTATCTTTAAGTGGACACTCGATTATTTCTTAACTGTACTGTAAACCAGCAAATCCACTGGAATAACAAGATTTTGGTTCACCAAATAAATTTCAACACAAAATCATCAAACTGGCCATTTTGAAGCCTCCAAAATATGTGGTCATTATTTAAAAAGAAGCTCTTATTAGAGCCCCTAGCCCATACGGATTAACTACTTTAAACAAAACTACTTTATCTGTCCAACAGTCTTTGTCAGATAGAAAGCACCCTTAAGAAATACACTATTATTATCCTTTTTATGTCTTATGTGGCTCAAAACAACCTGGACTCCAATCTGGAGGGTGAAAAACTGATCCTATGGTGTCCTCTGCTGGGTAAAAACAGAACTACAGTACAAATTCTAATTAATAGAATTTTTATAAGCCTATAGTTTAGTAATAATTTACTCCAACATACCACATAATAAAAGGAAGAATCATATACTTGAATGTCACACAGGGTGCAGAATGGGGTTAATGTATTTTTTCTCCATTTGGATAAATACAGCCTTCATAGAAGAGTGAATGTGATAATGTGGAAGGGAAGCAACAGGCTTTGAGGTCCATTTACTCTTGTGTGAGCAACGTGTATCTAAACCTCGATACTACACTGTTCTAAGTGATCATATGTTTACATTTCTTTCCCAGCTTAATTAGAAAATGAGACATTGGTATAGTGGTCTCTGAGTAAGGCATTTATTTTGGTCTATTGTTAGAATAATCTGTTATTCTGTCTCTGTTGTCTGTCTCTGTGGACGTGGGTCACTATCTGATTGACGTAGGTCACTATCTATGCATGCATAATTCACAATCTGTGTATGTAACCTCTCTCTGTGCATTTATAGATTAATCATGCAAGCTGCTTTGCTACAATGATCATGTGCTAATATTATATTTTAACTATGATTAAACTAAATACATTTACTCCATCTGCTTAAACTTTCTCTGCCCTACTTATATACACTACAGGCCAAAAGTTTGGAAGCAAGATCAAATTTGTACAAAAAAAAGATCATCATTGCTATACTCTGCAACAAAATAAACATGATTATTATATAAAGAGTCACTAATTAGAATGCAAAAACTTAAAAAAAAAAACGTAAATATATATATATATATATATATATATATATATATATATATATATATATATATTTTTTTTTATGTGGATTTGTTTGTTGCAAAATCTGACTTCTCTGCTTGGTGACATGACATGTCCACATATTGAATAAACTGACTGATAGAAGTCTGACCAGCCTAATGTGATGTCAGGGACGTGTAGATTGAACCCAGAGACTCTGTAAACTGCACATTTCTTGATGTGTTGTAATAAAAAAAAATAAGTTGAAGTTAAACTGAGAACTCGGACGTCTCCTGCTCATCATTCCCCATCAAACGATCAGCGCAGAGAAATAGGTGAGGACTTTGTTCTGGAGTCAGATAATTTAATTTTAAAGGTTTCCTCAATGTATTTCTCAACACTATATGATTTTAAACCATGGTTTCTTATTGTGCTTTTGTAGTATTGTATATCTTATCTAAACCAAAACCTATACTAACCCTAACCCTATCTATCTGGACCCTCAGTTTATAATAAAGTTTAATAAAGTTCTGATCTCATGTGTAACCATGGCTCCCCTTTGCTCCCCTGCTCCCTGGGCTTCTGATTATGTATATCGTGCTGTAAAACTATATGCCACTATTCAGTTTTGCTTGTCACAGTGTGTCTTCATCAGTTGCAGACTGCCCAGAAAGTTAGAGAAAGATCAGAATGATTTAAGGCCACTGCAGCATGAGTGACATAACATTTCACATAGTAATTTTGCTGTTGGTAAAACTATTACATGCCCGTTTGTTTAAAAGACACACTGTGTTTTCACTGATTTTCTATAGTTTGTCTGCTGTGACGTCAAGCACATCATTGCCATGGGAACAGCTATAGGAATGCTTGTTACCCAATTCACATTGTTTTTTGTCCTCTCCACTAGCACTGTCCATTCACTAATGCGTGCATAGCTCTCATACTATCCCTGTTTTACCATGTGCACTGTAAAACATCAGCACACACTTATAAAGAGGGTTTCAGATTGTGAAAAACCTGACAACAGTTGCTGGCTGGATTCCTTTTCCTGCTCCAAAAACACTCATTATTTACCCTTCAAACAAACTGACTTTGCTACTGCAAAATGCACCTCCTTTTCAGCATTTGTATTGAGTTTGCTGGCTAATATACGCCCTTTATTAATCATTGTTTCATACAGAACAGTTTAAATGAAAAACATTCAATAAGATCACACCACCCTGGGCCACCTCTTTTGGTCTCGCCCCAAGCTAAAAAAGTTCTGGTTAGATATTTTTGAGTGCTTTTCTGAAGTATATAACTGTAATATTACACCAGATCCTTACACTGCCATTTTTGGCGGGACCCGCCATCTACTAGCTTTAACCCACTTACAACGGAAGACATTACAATATGGCATGGTTATTGCAAAAAAGGAATATTTTAACCCTTTGGAAAAATGAACATGTGCCTTCTTTCAAAACCTGGCTAGCAGAAATAACCAACTTATTACATATGGAAAGGGTTCGATACAGTGTTTCTTTCAGCCCTGCAACCTTTGACAAAAATGTGGCAACCATTTCTGTCCTATATATCCAGAATGGGCTAAAGTGTTAGTGTTTATGTATGGAAGTTTGTATATTTAGATGTGTATATAGGCTGCCGCATATGTGTACAGACACCCATTCTGTGGCTGGCGCCGATTGTACAGTATTATATTGCTTTGAATCAAGGTTATTATAGTTAACGAAAACTGACGAAATAACGAAAACTAGAATTGAAAAAACATTTTCGTTAACTGAAATAAAAATAAAAACTAGAGTTTTTAAAAAACGATAACTAACTAAAACTGTATTTTGTGGTTACAAAACTAACTAAAATTATAGTGAAAATGTCCTTAGTTTTCGTTTTTGTCAACTTTTTTCATTCATAATTCAGTGTATTTATTTGAACATGCAACACATGGTAAATATGTTTACTGAGACTGGGATGTTTACACTAGAACCAAAATTCAAAACACCCAGAACTGTAAGAGTTAATAACCTTATTGGGGCTGAGATGGATAAACCAAAGGAAATAAAGGAAACATTTATTACGACTTCTTTGAATCACGCACCCAACACTAAAACTAATAAAAACTAAACTAAAACTAAGCATTTTCAAAAACTAAAAACTAAACTAAAACTAGAAAACTCACTCTAAAAACTAACTAAACTAACTGAATTTGAAAACAAAAATTCACAACAAAATTAAAACTAAAACTAATGAAAAATCCAAAACTATTATAACCTTGCTTTGAATCCTATAAGAGCTTGTTTTTGTTTTGTTTAATGGCCTCATTTTGTTTCGTTTGTTTGTTTTTCCCATTTCTTTATCACTGAGGGTGGGAGTGGGGGGCTGATGTTTCCCTTGTAGTTGTGATGTATGTTTATAAATCTGAAAACGTATAAATAAAATATGTAAAAAATAAATAAATAAATAAGATCACACCAGTTTATTTATTGAATCTCTTGGTTGGGAAGTGTAAGGTGACATTTCTATGTTAGGAACATGTACATACAAAACAAAACAAAGCAGTTGCATGTGCTGTTATTGATACATTAAGTCACATTGTATGTAAAGTTCGGTTTCCAGGGGCGACGGGGCAGCCAGGTGGTATCCTGGACTGTTTGCGGGGAAGGATCCGGAATCAGGCTGTTTGCTCTGTAGGTCTGTTGTCTTTCCAGGAAAAACATTCCCACCATGGGGGCAAGAGGAGCATGCTGAGAGACCAGTTTACCAGGAGCAGGGCGGATACGGAGCATCCTGCATCCTGGATGCTCGCTGCTGCTAAACCTCAGCCATGGAGACCCAACATGGGATTAAAGGCGCTCTCAAGGCCCCACATGCCCCACAATGTGTCCTCCTCCCCTTGCCAGGTTACACTGGTGGTTTGATTTGGCGTAGTACATTGACATTAAGATTAATTCTACAGATTACGATATTTCAAACTCTATCTGAGGCTTTTAGCAGAGACATCCAACCTAGTGTTGAAATGGCTATATTTGGAGTCCCAGGAGAGGGTTCATCAATGACAAATAAAATTAAAAATGTGCTTTTTCAACTCTCCTTGCCCCGAGAAGAATCCTGTTAGAGTGGAAATCAGCACATCCACCCAAAGTCTCTTCCTGGATCAAGGACCTGATTCTATTCCTTAAGTTGGAAAAGATAAAGTATTGCATGAGAGGGTCGACCCAAAAATTCTATGAAGCATGGACCCCTCTATTATCTTATTTTGAGAAATTTACAGCCCTGCCACAAGATTAAAAATTAAAAGAAGGCAAATAGCCTATTTGTACTGTCTTGATGTTCATATTTATTTGTATTACAGTATTATTTTAACCTTGTATATATTTTAATGCCCGTAACTTTTTTCCTATAATATTTGAGGTGTGCTTCTCACTCACAAGTTTATTTTAATTTTTTATTCATTTTTATTCATTTTTTTCGTATTGACAGCATGATGGGGATGGGTGTGGAGGGGGAAGAAAGTAAGAAAAATTAAGTACGTTGAATATCTGTGATCAATGTTAATTTCTTAAAATAAAAACATGTTAAAAAAAAAGATTAATTCTACATCTATATGAAATTATAAATTCTTGGGTTTTTTTGAGAGAGACATGCATTACAAATGCATGAGATTTATGCAATTTAGAATGTTACAGGATTTTTCTTGTTATATATAACCAGCTTTGCCAGGCTCATTTATAAAAGGAAATAAAAAAGAGTTTTTTTCCCTTTTAAAATGTTCTTTATTTTTTAATTTTCATTAAATCAATATGAAAATTGCAAAAAAAAAAAAAGTCTTGTAAGGTTGTCACATTTTTAGACGTCAGGTGATTTTAAATTTTTAATAATAAAAAAAGTAAAATGAATAATATTGTATCTTAATAATAAAATGCCCTCTAGACTCCTGTGTAAGTGCCATTGTAAAAGAATGGCTTGTCTGACACACAGTGACCTACGACCTCAGGGGTCCATCTCTGGACCTTGGGTTTGCCGTCTTGTCCCGGCCGAACGATGACGGTGCTCCTGGACGAGAGCGAAGGGTCTTCATTGAAGAAGTTGAAGGGTCGGAGGAAGAAGCCCACTGAGTTGCCAGGTGTTGCCGTGTTGGGGATGTCTTCTGAGTGAGGCACATGCAGGAAGCCCACCGTCACCCAGGCCACCAGGTCCTGCACACAGGAGAACAAACACCACGGTAGAATTTTTAGAATAGGACACAGGTGGTTCTTATCTACTTAAAAGTACAAACAGAAGGTAATGCCACATTCGTGAGTTACCACGATGGTGACTGATGAACAGATTCTTTTAGGAAAAGCAAACTTAAACCGATGACGCAACGTCTCGGAAAAACACACCCACCCCCTGAAATGTAAACCCACATTTAACCAACACAAAGGCTGCTTCCATTAGCCAACTGTGACTCATTGAACAATGAAAAGGAGACTCACTAACCGCCCAAATCTCTAACCATGGCAAATAATTAGCAATTGAACTGCTACCATGGTTGGTGATCACAAGATGACATAGTGTGATATAATAAGGTTCTGAATAAATCTTCTCTCACTGATTTTCACACTGCAAAAAGGTGTGTCTAGAAACAAGATAAAAACACTAAATCTGAGGGAAATGATCTTGCTGCATGGACAGATAATTTCACTTGAAAATATTTCTTAAATTAAGATTAATATATCTAGAAATAAGCATGTTGTACGCTTAAAATAAGAAATAACTCTTAAAACAAGATAAATTATGTAACACTTCTAAATCTAAAGGTTTTTTTTATCTTGGTAAGAAACAAATAATTTGCAGTACACTCTGCTCGGAGTTTGGAGTTCATCGCTGCTTGCAGCTTTAATTTATCTTGCTTTAAGAGTTAATTTCTAATTTTAAGCCTACAACATGCTTATTTCAAGATTTAATCATCTTAATTTGAGAAATCTTGTCAAGTGAAATTACCTGTCCATGCAGCAAGATCATCTCCCTCAGATTTACTATTTTTATCTTGTTTTTAGGCACACCTTTTTTGCAGTGTAAATAACTGTGTTACTGTTAGTAGGGTCATGTTATTGGGAGAAAAAAAACCCATACATTTAAATGATATTATGAAACCGTTTGAAATAGGTCATATTTTTCAGTGGAACAATGAACACTGGAGGGCAGAAGATTTGTTTACTATTTTTTATGAGAACAAGAGCAAGATATGAATCTAATCTAAAGTGTATTGACTCTAAGGTGCATCACTACTGTACCTGGTTGACTATGTCTTCATTGTTGCGGAGGTAGTCCTCAAAGGACACAACTGGTTCCCAGGGGTCATTCTGGGTGTAAATGCTGCTGCTGCTGGCTTCATTATCTTTATGACGAGTCACAGCAAGAGGATACCTGCAGATAAACAGTTTTCACAGTGAGTCGTTACTTTATAGTCCCCACTGACAGCTGACAGACAGAGATTCATACTGATTAACAGCACCTCAGTGGGTCACTTAGTCATTTCTTTTGTTGTTCTTATTTTGTCAAATAAACTTTTCTTATGTCTTATTCTACTATTCCCACATGGGCATCAGAAAATTATCTGCATATTTGTTTTGTACCATTAAAAACATAGTTTTGCTTGAAGTGCCAATAATTTTGCAGTGATAATCCACTAATAGGTAACAACATTCAATGTTGTTTGACTGTTTGCCGTACCTTTGTTGACAAAACCATAAATCTAAGCTGATTTGTAACCAAATTCCCAATCCAGAACCCTGTTCAGCCCCAGTGACCTTCCACTGGGTCAATCATTACAAACAATTGATTTTGTCTCTACCCTAAATTCTACAGGCATTTCCATTTTTTCCAAATCATGGAATTAGAATAATTAGCTTTTCTAATTCTAAACTATTCTAATGGTGCTATATGGTCCCAACAAATCAAATGTGAATGGATTTAGTGTATATAATATATATTTTATTACCTTGACCAACTGACTCCAATCTCCTCTCTCCAGCCTCTTGGAAGGACACTGTGGGCATGTGAGTTAAACTGAATACGATAACCCTTCTTGTGCCCCCATTTGTTTTTCTCATTGTCGTTGTAAAAGTGCACGTAGCGGGGGAACTTTTTGCCAAAGCGGAAAGCAGCAGATCTCTCCGTCTTGTGCTCTGTCCTGTGGAGTTTGGACTGCACAATGAAATTGTTCGGGCTCCAGGGATTTGTGAAGTTGACAAATTTCAGATCAATTGACTCAAAGCTGTTCTCTCGACCTGTGTTATAATGAGAGCAAAGAGTTACAAGGAAAAGTTAGACCTCAATGATTAAGCAGTCAGTTGAGACATTCATACTATGCATTTAGTTTGGCATTGGAAGTCCTTATTACTAAAATGTAATTGTTGACTTATGTATGGCACATAGCCCTGATCACAGATAGCCTTGATCACACATTTCAGCAAAACAGTCACAGTCTTAAGAGACTAAGCCATGACTGCTGCCTTTATGACCGGGTAAAGTCCAGAAAACCCTTTTTATCTGAAAAGCCAACAATAAAGTAAGTAGATAAGTAAATATGTTTATGTCTGTCGCTTCTTTCAACCCATTTGACAGCCCTCACAGCTTCAAAACACACACAATCACTATAAGAAATTAAAGTTAGTTTAAAGGGAGTCAATGGTCACCAAAAAATAATGTTGGTATTTGTTCCCAAACCTACAAACAAACAAAAATATGGATGCACGGCATGGTTTGTGGTAAGGGCAAATAAGTTGGCGGTTGGGGAAAGATTATAATTATACTCACACAAAAAGAGCAATCACACTGCAAAAAAGGTGTGTCTAAAACAAGATAAGAACACTAAATTTGAGGGAAATGATCTTGCTGCATGGACAGATAATTTCACTTGACAAGATTTCTTAAATTAAGATTGTTAAATCTAGAAATAAGCATGTTAAACGCTTAAAATAAGAAATTAACTCTTAAAACAAGATAAATTATCGAACACTTCTAAATCAAAGGTTTTTTTTTATCTTGGTAAGAAACAAATAATTTGCTGTGCACTCTGCTCGGGCCAGTTCATCGCTGCTTGCAGCTTTAATCTATTTTGTTTTTAGACACCCCTTTTTTGCACTGCAGTACTGGACATTTACTCACCAGCAATATCGAGGTCCACTTTATAATGGATGAGGTGTGTGTGCAGGTTACCCAGCACATGGTGGTACACCTTATTGCCATACTGAAGTCCATTAGGAGTGAAGAAGGTAGAATGGATATATCCCGTAGCACTGACCTTAACCTCCGCCACCCCATTCTGGTACAAGAGGAAGTCCCAGATGTAATCATAGTTGTACACGGTTGAGACCGTCCGCAACACCAGCACAGTGTTTTCCAGCCCCGCGTAGAAGTTGTATCCTCCCTTGAAGTCGGCGTTGAAATGCCTTCTCAATGGCATAGCAGTGGTCATCTCAAAAATACAAAGAGCGTTTTGGTGGCGTAGAGGTTTGTCTGTGTCAAAGTAGTGGTAAAGGTCAACAAAGGTGGCAATTTCTGGACAGTCTATCCCAGGAGCCAGCTCGAAGGTTGAGCTGCCCATCGCCCAGCCACCATCGATGTATTTTGTTTGCATGGCAGCGGGAGAGTCACCGGAGTAGAAGGCGATAGCTTCTTGGAGGCTGATCTCATAGGCAATCCTTTCTCCATTAAAACGGAGGTCAAAGACTTGAAGCCCAGCTGAGGAGCGCACTCGATAGGCAAACGACCATCCAGCATATTCAACAAAGTTGTGATCAATGTGATAGCGAGGCCCCTGAGGCTCAACAAGCTTTGGCCCATGGATGTTAGTGGGAGTGTTGCTGTGACCCCGGGGGATGTAGGTGGAGTAGAGGTCACTGTTGTCATGATCAGCCAGTCTGATCTTCTCCACTTCCCCTGATTCATATTTCCCTACTAGTTCCTCAATACTATCAAAGTACACGCTGTTGTACCAGACCTTCTCCACAGTCCACTTTTCTGGATTCACGTCCCGGTGGTTGATCAGTACCTCAAACCCAATTGGGTGGATGAAATACCCTTCCACAAACTTCTGCAATATGAACCAAGATCTCCTCTCACCTGGACCCAGCCCACGGGGACCTACGTCTGAGAATGTAAGGCAGTTGTCGGAGCAGTTTGCGAAAGAAAACCCTCCTGAGGTCTCCAATAGGAGCTTGTTGGCTATATGTGTGATCTTTATGAGGAAGTCATTAATGTGCTCATACTCTACAGCTGTAATAGACCTAGACTCAAAGCTGATAAACTTTTCCCCCTTGAACATGAAGACTTCATGGGACTTTGGCGATGGCAGAGGACTGACGATGTACTCAGTGACATTGGGCTTGGTCTGGTTCCCAAACTGGATGATGACACGGGCTTGGCGTGGGGGTTTGGCCTGTCCACGATCCAGAGCTCTCAAGGCTTCGTGCTTCTTTGGCACATGGAGTTCCATCAGGAGGATGCTGTTCTTCATCAGAGTCTTGCTGCGAGCATCACTGAGCTCCATCTCTGGAATACCATGTAGATAGGCCCGGACGGCTTTCATCTCACGTACTGAGAGGTCGGCAAACATGGGGGCACCATGATGAGCCCAGTCTCTCAATCTGGAAGCGCTACAGACAGCTAAGCAGACCAGCTGCAGCAGACAGAGAAGCCTCATGGCTGTAATATAATGAGAAAGGAATATCCAGCATGAATATGTTGAGTAAACTCACAAATAATTTGCCATCCTTGAAAAGACATAAGATCTTGTGTTCAACAGTTTGCATTAGATCCAAATTTAATTCAAACTCTTTTTATCCCAAACTTTTTTATAGCCCAAATACACCAACACTAGAGTAACCTGCAGAATTCTAAGGAAACACTTTTCCCTTCCCCTTTTCCTCTTCACAGCTGGACAAGCAATTCAAGCTTGATCCCTTTACTCTATTTGCTTTTATAATGTCAGTCTCTCCACTACTTCTCCACAGGAACATAAATGGTATGTATCAGTCTCTGCTATAAGACACTCACAGTCAACACTGTCTTTCTCTCTGCTCTGTGTTTATGTCCCTGCACCGTCTGTGCTGCACATAAGATAATGCATGCAATTTCAAAATTCCCATCAATGCAATGTGCCACCTTCTGCAGATATAATCAGATTTTATGACATGCATTTCTGTAAAAATGTTAATGTTAATGGTTTTGGAGTAGTCCCATGCCTCCTTGAGAAGGACTTGCACCACTTAATCAGGATCAAAGAAAAAGACCAAGCTACCTGGAGTCGTTCTCCTGCTTCAAGTGGTTTGTAAGACGGGTTGGAGCAGTCTGGTCCTCCTGCTTCAGCAACTTAGGTAAACTCTCTTATGGTATCAGGAAACTGTGGACTGCTGATATTTAACCACCTACTTTGCAGTGACGGACGCTGATTGGTCAACAAAGGATCGTAAACGTGATGAAATAACAGGTGCAGAAGGCAGGCAAGCTTATTTGGATAGCACGTAGGCGATTCACAGTGCCTTATATAAGACATAAAGGGCATTGAGAAAGAATCACGGGGTATAGAAATATACATTTCAATATGTTATATAAAAAAGAGCAAAACAAAATAGAAGATCATATTAAGCTGAATTGAGTAAGACAGATAATACATTATAGAGTAGATACACATAGTTAGTTGAGGTCCAATAATGACACCTTGGGGGTACATTAAATCCAGATTGCACCTTGGAGGACAGAAACTGATTTATTGCACCCATATTTCTGACAATGCTAATTATAGTACTTCAAGGTATTTATCTTTTTGAGGTCTAAAAATGCACACATATGTTCCAGAGACAAAGCTAAGGGTAAAACAGCTTGAACCTTAGAGGGTTTTTCCCCAGTGACAAGCTGTTGTGCCCCTAAAGGTACAAATTTAGCACATTATTTCTGATAGTGCATGATAGAGCATGTAATTACATGAATTTTTATGTAAGAAAAGGCAGCAGTAAAAGTTTTGAGCCCCGATTATAAAGAACTGAGAAAATAACTTTTTTCCTCTTCATGGCACTGAACAGTTAATTTTTTTGTAGTAAAAAAATAGTTTTAATATACAGCTGGTTTGGCATCCATATATTTCTTTATTAAGAAAAAGTTCTTCTTAAATGCTTATAAAAGCCTTTTTCACATACAGCAGACACATGAAAACATTGATCAAATGGTTGAGCAGGTCTGTTTTATTTAATTCAGCTTTTAAAACCTGGAGGTGCATGTCTCCTATAACCTTATCTGGAGCATCAACATATTCAGCATAGTAAAGAAGGCCCAGCAAAGCCTCTACTTTTTTAACTTTGTTCAAAGTTGTGTGGTGGAGAGGAACCCCACTTCCTGCATCACCTTGTGGTGGAGGAACTAAGTACATTATTTCCTTCCCTTTCATGTATGACATGTTCTGAAATAACAATAAATACCCATTATCCTGATTTATTTGAATAATTTTGAGTATTATTGTCATGCTGTAAGTAGTGTGATTGATGCTGTAGTATGCTAGCCTGGCTAACGTCAGACTATATCACAAATGAGATATAGTCTGGAGACCACCTATTCATTTTTCCGTAGAGGAGGCGTGGTTTACGATCGCCCAGAGCCGTTTATTGGGCGCTACGAATGTCTATCATAAGCGTCTTTAAGTAGCTCTTAGCCAAGGGGCTAGCTGGTAGATTAGGCTTTTGCCAAATCCTGTTTCTCAGCAAGGCTAAAACATTTTTTTTGGTGGTGATAAAGGAGTGTAAAGCCAAACGTTATTCTCCTTTTATAGTAAACGTTGGCTCTAAACTATCTAGAACACTGTCTACAGCTAGATCCAAAGAGAGCTTGGCGTCTGCTGCAGCCATGTTGGATCTGTAAGCAAACTGCAAGCTTGGCCGTCTTGCCATCTCTCCCCGTTCTGTGATTGGATACCAAAAGCAGGGATAAGAATCGGCCATGGACACCATGCCGCCTTGCAGTTCGAAACGAAATCGAGCATGCAATGCAACATGGGAATACCCAGGCTAGTAGTATGCAGTGATGTTGTGCATTCATGGCCCCCGAAGGATGAATGGCAGTGACTTTGGTAATCCCCTTACTTTTGGATGGTTTACCGTGAAATTTGGTACACACTTCAATGCGTCCCACAGGATGGATCATGATAACTTTGGTAATCCCCTGACTTTTATCTAGCACCACCACCAGGCCCTGATAAACGTATAATATATACACTCCTACTGAATTTGATCCACTCGGTTTTGGCTTTTTTTCCCCACAGTGTTCCACATTTTTTGGCATTGTGGAACCTGCAACTCCCTCTCTTACTATTTATTTGAGATATAGAAAATCTTTCCTGCCACATGTCTTCACACTGTACAATAACAGCTAACAGTCTGGTCATAACATACAGTCGCTATGCACTTTATGTGTTTTTATGCACACTGTTCACTGCACCTTATTTGTTTCACGGCACCTATATTTTTATACTGTATATTTATATTTTATTCTGCACTAGAATCCATACTCCTTCTTTAGACATATATATATATATATATATATACACAAGCCACCACTGTAATTTTTGCATTTATCTTTTGTAAAAAATACTTTTTCTCACTGTTAAATGTACTAAACACCATATCTCTAACAAAAATATACTGTAATATTAAATGGTAAAATCTTTAATTTATGTGGCATTTATAGTAAAGTATTTTCTTGCAAAAATAGCATTTCTTTTGATGGAAAAATAATGGAATAAAATGGCAATATTAAACATGAAATCAACACTGCCAATATCTTTTTACTGTAATATTAAAAAAAATTCTACCGTATTTATTACGGTAAAGTTCTGGCAACCACAGCTGCCGTTTATTTTTTATTTTTTACAGTGTATATACTATGACGGCATCCAAGAGCGCACTTTTACAGCACCGGGGTTGGGTGAGGTTGACCACCCCCGCCCCCGCCCCTGCCCTGAGCCTCACCCTTCTTCCCGTAAATGATGATGAATCGGTCAACTAATGAAGTGACACAGCTCATTTCTATCTGTCAAGAAGCACAATGTCTCCTGTCAAAACTATAAAAAGTTTGCTTCAAAGTCAACTGTGACACACTGTTTTGCTTAGCCAACCCTTGTGACATCAGCACTGGAGCATCTCCCTCCTCTCCTCTGGGCTCAGGCTTCTCTGTACTGTGGTGACAGCTGTGTTTAAGCCTCCTTGCTCCAGGGTCAGAGGTCACACTTGGGAAACCAGTGAGTCTAAAATCTTTCAGTCCCCATGTCTGTTGACACACTTCATTGAATAAATGGCCCCATCATCCTTCCCGAAACGCCTCTCTTTACAGGATTAGGCTCTGACAAACATCTCTTTCTTCTGTGGCTGAGGCCCAACAACCCCCGCCAACACCTACTGCGCCCTGTAATGTTTGACAGGGCGAGGTCAGTGGATGTGTCTGTCACAGGTCCGGTGACCAATGCCTGCCCTCCCAGCTGTGACCTTTCCACTTATATCCAATGATAGTGAGTTCAGATGCTACTGTACATCCCATGAGTCAACCCCCACATTTAAAACTCTACATCTGGGGCTCCGCACCCCCTTAAAGCAAAGTATCACTGAGGAATAAACTGTTGGACACAACAACAAAGAAATAAAATGAGAGGGAAAAAAGGACAGTGAGCCCATATAAACTAATCAATATTGATTGATGGCAAAGATTTCCCAAAAGCACTTCAAAGGTAAGTGCATTTTTTGTTAATTGTAGCAGGAAGATGGGAATTTAAAAATGTGTAGGGAAAGACGGTATGAAGGTGCTTTTTTCATTGTGATCCACAACTCACGTGTGTGTTCTATCAGGTGCTATTATGTACAAGTGTGGAACAACTTAAGTTTAATTGGACTGTGAATGGATATTGAACACTGTTACAACCCATCAGCTGGGATAAAAGAACAATGTGTATCATTCGTTCTTTCCATTTTCGATTGGCATTAAAAAATCAAATATTGAAAAATTCACTGGTTATTTTGTTATTTGTTTTTTATTATAACACAAAAAATGAAAAGAATGCTTGTTTTCTCACATTTCAATATTAGGCTCCGATCAAAAATACGAAATGGAAAAACGGGCACCAGGACTGATTTTGATTTTAATATTTAATTGGTCGGGTTTATGTGACCTGGAAGTTTGACTGTGGTCCAGTGAGCCAACATTCGCTTTTTGTGTTATAATAAAAAACAAATAACAAAATAACCAGTCGAATTTTCATTATTTGATTTTTGATTGCCAATTGAAAATGGAAAGAACAAATGATATACGGATTAAAGAAACACAGGTGTAAATCTGAATTGTTTATATTAATCTTGTTTTAATAAAAAAACGTGTGCAGATGTCCTTGTGAATATGTATTTTGCAAATATATTCTGTTTAAAATATATATTATTAAAACGTTACAACAGTTTAATCAGTATGACTGTTTACTGACATCAGTAACAGTGTAACAGTGGTTCGGAGTCAAACAACTTCATTGATCCCGAGAAGTGCAAATCACTTCCAGCTAACCAAGTCCATTCATATGTTGCCGTAGGGATGGAAGAAACATCTCTTACTTTTGTCCCGACAGTGACTCCTGACAGTTAAACCTGCTTCTGTACTGAAGAACCTTTACATGGGAAACCTCCCAATGTGTTAAAGTACAAATGATCATAGCTACGACATATGAAACCATAAACACAACTTGTCATAGGGCTAGGCGATATATCGATATAAAAGATATATCGATATATTTCTAAATGTGATATGGAATTAGACCATATCGCATATATTGATATAATTCAAATTTGCACTGTGATTTATTTAAGATATTTTTTTAAATTTAAACTTTGTGGAGCTTTGATTGAAAAAAAAAAAGGTACACCTGTTGTTATACAGTATTTATGTTGACTTAAATAAACAATGTGTCAATAAAACTACTTGTGACATGTCATATTTGGCTTTGACTTAACATTTGCTCTCACTTTAAGATAAAAATATCAGGATATATATCGTATATCGATATTCAGCCTAAATATATCGGGATATGACTTTTGTTCCATATCGCCCAGCCCTAACTTGTCATCAAAAAAGAAATAGACTTCTTGCATGAATTTACTTACCAGAACATCTTCGCGGGTAAAACAATGCAAAAGCATTATGTATCATATCATATGTTTTTCTCGTTTCTGATACGTGTTGTGTCCGAGCTGGCGTAGTAAAGCATTTCAGACTCGTATGGGCTATGAGAAAACCGCTTTGTTATTTTTGTACCAGCTGTCCTCTAAATCAATGATTTTAAATTGATATTATGATGTCTAATTAGAAATTATGATCCAAACTTTTCCAGGAACTTTAAGCACAAACATTGAGGAGAGGGCAATGAAGACACTACTACTGACTCTGCTGGGACTGCAGACAGTGATGGGAATGGGGTGAGCATGATTCAGACCAATCAAAGCAGGATTTAACTCAGTTTGACAGTATTGTAGGGAATTGAAACAGACAAGGTGAGGCGCTGTAGAAACTAGTTTCAGTTAGTTATCTTTTTTTTAAAAAACTCTTAAACTTTTTCGTTATTTGTTAGTTTTCGTTAACTATAATAACCTTGCTGTGGTGTTCCAGCAAAATAAATGAACTCAAGCAACTAATGGTGAAGTGACCTTGTTAACCATAGCAAATTGTTAGATAAGAGCGTGGTTACTGTATGTATGTATGTATAATGTATTTCTTTATTTATTTTTTTTTTGTTTTTATTGTATTCATGCATATTTTATTTTGTGTGGGCAGTACATTTTACATTTTATTTTATTTATTTTTATCCCATTTTTAATTTATTTTATCTTATTGCATCTTACTGTTCTATTGTTTACTACATCTCTTTGTATTGTGTTATGTATTTATTGTTTGTGCAGCACTTTGGAAACCTTGTGTTTGCTAAAATTGTGCTATATAAATAAAGGGGATTGGATTGGATTGGATTACTGATATTTTAATACTAATTCAGGCTAGTAAACTGTATAACTATTACGACATCTGTCAACCCAGATGCTTACTAACTTTGTCTGTTGCTGTCTTGGTGTGAGTTTTATAACGAAAAATCAATTGAAAACATTTAATAAATGAATGAAGGAAATTTAAGAAACAAAATTTAAAAAATACGTTTTTCTTCTGTAGCACATTGCGTAACACTTATTATATAGCACTCCCTTAGCAGTTACATTTGGTTTTTAAAAGTTATGTACTTACTTGATTCCTGTGGTCTAAGGCTTGTACCATCAAAGTTGAATGCACTTATTGTAAGTCGCTTTGGATGAAAGCATCAGCTAAATGACATGTAATGTTATATAATGTAATAATGAGGATCTTTATGCATATAGAGAGCAGAATGTCCTTTTTAACCTCAGAATTCAGGATACAAATGTGCACAAAAGTACACTTGAAAATGAAGTATAATAAAGGACATAAAATCTGTGTTTCATGCTCTAGACACTGGTGTGAACACACGGTGGAGGAGAGAGTGGAGCGAGTCCTTTCCCCTCGTCTGCAGCTGGAGGTGAGCTGTTCTGAGGTGTATCAATACAACACCCAAGGCTGGAGGCTAGATGTGGACAGGATGCGCGCCAAGCACGGGGGTGATGACGGCATCGCACTGTACTACAAACAACAGGGTCCCAAGGCATCCTGTTTCTTGTACAAGTAAGTGAAAGTTGAGTAACTGTCTCTTCGTCTCTTAGAGCTTCTGGTAAACAGGATCACTCAGGGTGTTCTTGGTTCATTAAAAAGTTGGCTCAGATCACTGTTCCTCCAGTGTTATGTCAGGGTATGATCAAGTACAGTAACATATGTGTACGATGCACCCTCCTGTGCATGAGTTACTGCCTTTAAAAAGTCCGAAATTTTTCAAAACGATGCCTTATATAACTTGTTTTCTTTAAAGGTACATTTGGTCCACTGGAGTACACATTGTACTTTTGAATGGTAGATTGTATGGCAATTAACTTGCTTTAGAGGGTAACATGCTGTATCTGTATAGAGAGGAAACAAAATGATGTATTTTTGAAGGGCAACCCGGAACTTAGCATTGCCATGGGGTCTTTTGAGAATGGAGTGCACTGGTAAATGGGGTGCACTGATATAGCACTTTTATCCAAAGCGCTTCACACTACAGACTACGCTCATTCACCCGTTCAAACACACATTCATGCTGGTGGCCGAGGCTACCGGGGCACACTGGTGCCACCTGCCATCATTTGGGGTTCAGTATCTTGCCCAAGGATACTTCAACATGTAGGCTGCCATGGTTAGGGGCGTTTTTTGGGTGTTTGACTACATTGGAAACACACCTCAGACACACCTCAGTAGGTATACTATGTATCAACATAGGGGTGAGGTACCATTGGTCAAAATCACGGTACGTTGTCGGCAGGATTCGAACCTGCGCGGGGAGACCCCAATGGATTTCGAGTCCATCGCCTTAACCACTCGGCCACAACAACCCAGAATTACCAGATGGGATTTTTGCATTGGATTTTTGAATCATTGCAAACACATTTCTGAGCTGGATAATCTCCATAAATCAACACCACTTTTATTATGTTTAAAGTGTTAATGCAGCTGATAGAAGTAAGAAGCTAACGTTATGCTGTAGTGAACTACTCCACATTTGCATGACTTCAACATCAAAGCCGCTTTGCTCCAGACGTTCTCCGACAAGCTAACCAGCCGTTTGACAAGCTAGTGAAAACCTGGCCTAATACATTGTTTATTACCCTAATCTACAACAAAAAAGAGTTTGCAAGAGCACTCAAAAACATAAATAGAGGCTATAAGTTGGACTAGTGAGAGTACCTGTCCGTGTCCGGAGTGATGATGTTTAATATCCCTGACAACCACTGTCTCATTTGGCCACTTGTTAGCGACCGCCATTTTAAGGACACATAAGAACTTCTTAATTCAAAAGTGGGCATATTTACTAATGCATTTTATGTTGTACAAAATGCGAACATCTCTTAAGTTTGTGTTAACCACAGACCTTATTGCAGGCATATAACCAAATACCATTTCAAAATCCTCATTGAGTTCTAGAGGATAGACAAGACAGCGCTAAAATGCTAACCTACTTCCTGGTTTAAGAACTAATTCCTGTGGCGCCATATGGGGCACTAGCCTTAAGTCTACTGTGTAACGGTATTGTGACTTTAAACCTGATGTGTGTGTCGATCTCAGACCCCCAGAGATGGAGAAGCAAATGGTGAATAAGACAGTAAGGGCCTGCTGTGAAGGCTGGGGCGGACCACGCTGCTCTGAGGGTGAGGACATGTACAGCATGCATGCATCATACTTATTTTATATGTGGAATGAAACGATGCATTATGATTACAAAATACCACAAACTTGGTGATAAGTTAAATATATTTAAAAACACAAAAAAACTAAATGTGAAATCATTATCTACAAATAGAACAACAGGAATTTGACAATGTGTACATTCTCAAGTCGTTCTCATTTGTTAGTTTTTCACTTTTGTTGGTGAAAGCTATTTTTTCAAAACTTTTTATTTTATTTTTTAAAGGTAATGGGGATATGTCTCCTGTGTCAGTGACACCCGTGATCATTTTCTTCTCTCCATTGACTTCCTTTATCCTTTTTCTTCTCCCTGTCCTCTTCTTTCCAGGTGTGGGTGTTCGTGGTCAGTGTTTCTCTACCTGGAGTTGTGAGGAGTTCCCTGGAGTTCATAACTCGTCTCTCATGCCCATGGAGCAGTGCTGCAGCAGCCTGTGGGGGCTGAGCTGGAGAAATGCCTCGGACCAGACCTGCTTGTCTTGCACCTACACTCTTCTTCCTGGTCAGGGAGCCTCCATGCACACACATTTACACATATACACAATTATACACATACTGGACCTCGTACCTGTTTTAGATGTTGGTCAAGCATTAATTAATGGAGTGCGCTGAATTTGTTTGTCTTTTTCTAAAAATCCATCAAAGTCTTCCTACACTCACCGCTTGTATATCATACGACATCACATGACTTATACTCACTACCTCTCCCTCCTCTCCAGACTCCCAGTCCTCCCCTCAGGTGCGAGGTGGTCTGCTGGGTAGCGTCAGGGTGCCTCAGAGCTCTGCCACCTGCATGTCCTGGGGTGGAGCACACTACCGCACTTTTGACAGGAAGCACTTCCACTTCCAGGGCAGCTGCACTTACCTGCTGGCTTCATCTACTGATGGAACCTGGGCGGTCTACATCAGTACAGTCTGTGAGAGGACAGGAGACTGCAGTAAGGTGTGAAATATTCCACCTCCTATAGAGTTAATGAAACAGTATTATTAATGATGCAGTATATTGTTTGTTCTTTACTCAAGTTTTCACACAAGAAGGCATAAGGTAGCAGCAGTTAATACACATAAACAGCGACAGTAGCCGTGTTTCCTTTAGGCGGAAGAGTGACCACCGGGAAAGTCTCAGGCCACGCCCTCTCAAATGTCTGCTCACTCTGTGTCTCCATTACAAAAAGACCCCCAGAGGGATTTACGAGACTCCGGAGGTGACATATTGTTTTCGATCGTCGCAACGGATTAAACCTTGGAGATGCAACTGTGGCCGCCGTCGCTAACTGTGCACAACATCAGCAGCTGATCATAAAAAAGCAGCATGGCTAATTATGCACAGCGTCTCCACTGATCATAAACATAGTGATCTTGAATTAACCGGCATCGCTAACTGTGCACAGAGTGTCCGGTAATTTTTGTAAACAAATAGAGATTACTAAGTGAACACCTCCTGCAGCAGCAGCACATACACACTGTACTGCTACAGAGCTAACTGTTAGCCTATTAGCAATTTGCAGACTGGACGCTAAGGGGTTAACATCCCCTCCGGCTCCACCTGCAGCTTGGAGAGACTGCTGCAGGAGGACTGTGCCGCTTCGACTAATTCTTACTCTTCTTAACGAGCCGCCAGCCTCACCAATAACACCAGAAAAAGTCGCTGGATTTGTCGCCAGTCGCTTTTTTGAAAAATAGTCGCTAAGGGGGTCTGAAAAGTCACTAAATATAGCAACAAAGTTGCTAAGTTGGCAACACTGCTTCACTGGCTTTTATTAATTGGCGTGTGTCGTAGAGTACTACGCCACATCCTGCTCAGCGTTCTATCCAATCAGCAACCAGGCTTTTTTCAGGGGAGAAAAACGGCCCTGCTCTTCAACAGGGCTAAAAAAAAGTCCCGTCAAAAGGCCGCTCCGGACAGCTCATATTCAAATTAGGGGCGTTTCAGGGAGTGAGACCCGCCTCATTCACTCATTGGGCTGTAGTGGAAACACCTTTAGTGACATTGTGAAGATTCAGCTAAAGACAGTCTGGCCCGTGGCTTTGCTTATAATTTACTAATGTGAAGTGATTGAAATGTTTGCTTATGACTTGTATCCTTGTCCATGCCTGCTCCCAGGGTTTGAAGATGATGCTGGGTCTAGATTTGGTTTCAATTCAACACAAGAACTTAACCCTGAACAATGTTCCTGTTCCAAATGGAGAACCACTCTTCCAAAATGGTAAATTATTTTCAGTTCTGAGTAAAGCTCCCTCTTGTTTCTTTATCTTTGCTGATAATGGCAGCCATGTAGCATGAGACAAGGTTAAAAAACAACATCTGGGAAAACCTTCTTATGCTCTTGTTGCATTAAAACACATCTGTGTCTGCATTGAACCAACTGAACCAGTTACAAGTAAGTTTCTTATTCATTCAAGAGTGCAGAGGAGAATACAGTATATGTTTTATGTGAAACAAAGTATATTGGGTTTATAGCATTTGCACCTTCACGGGCACGTCCAACTGGTAGGAGGCCCAGGGAAGACCCAGAACACGGTGGAGGGATTATATCTCTCTCCTGGCCCAGGAGGAGACGGATGTTGTGGCTAGTGAGAGGGACGTTTCAAATGCCCTGCTTATCCTGCTGCCCTCGCGACCCGGCCCCGGATAAGCGGAGGAAAATGAATGGAATGGATGGAATATAGCATTTACAATAATTAGCTTAATTTTACATGATCTCCTCAGTCCTTTCTACTCAACAAATAAGTAATTAGATAGATGAATGAATGGGTGTACATACTAAGTAAGACTTTTCTTAACCTCCACTGGAAATTCTATTCTCTGACCTCAGAAAAGTGAAATGCTATATAACATTATAGAGTAATAGATTTGCAAAAGAACAACAATTTCCCCCCTACTTCTTCAGGAGTGAGCGTTCACTGGCTGGGGGACTTTGTGTTTGTGGAGAGCGGTCTGGGAGTGAGAGTAAAGTTTGACCTGACCAACACAGTCTACCTGACGGTGACCGCCGAGCACCTGGCAACCACCAGGGGGCTCTGCGGAGTCTACAACGACAATGCTGAGGGTGCGGCCATGGTTATTTGTTTCCAATTTTCTCTTAATATTACTTACCTTACTCTTTTAAGTTTTAAATGCACATTTGCAATGCTTTAGTAACCTATTTGTTTCTTGCCATAGATGATTTCACCACAATGACTGGAACTGTGTCCCAGTATGCCGCCAGCTTCGGCAACTCATGGAAAGTTCCTGACCAGCAGAATGAAGTACTGCACTGAATGCATTGAACGAGTATTTCACTTTTCTGCAGCATTATAGCCGTTTGTTACCACTTTTACTTTTCTGTATGAGACACCAGTATGTGGTTTAGTACAGTAAAAGCAAACACATTATTTTGATGCTTCGAATATGATAAAAAACAATCAGCTGCCAACAAGACAAACTAACTTGTTGTAGGATATTAACAGTTCATCAGCTGTTTTTTTGTTGTTGCTGTGAATGCAGAATTCTTTGACATTTCTGTATTTCTGTGCATTTCTGATTCTGGAGATGCACCCTTGGTAACTGATCCTCTGTGTCCTGTGCTTTCTTCAGGGTTGCAGCGATGCGGCTGAGCTTGGTCACAGCTGTGATGTGTCAGGAGACCCTGCCCTACGCAGACAGGCAGAGTCAGTGTGTCACCGACTCCAAGAAAAGCCATTCATACACTGCAACCACCGGGTCAGACACACCTCATACATATCCCTGTCTTTGTCACTTTATGGTTGGCATTTCTGTGAAAACCGATGCTTGAATAAAATTTCTTTGAAAGCAGTAATTCAAAATATTCCTGAAAATCAATAATTTACCAGACGTCAGTTAGTAATTCAGTTTGTAGAGATGGGTTTTATGACTAAATAACACTCAGTATGTTTACATGACACTTGAAAAAAAATGATTGCCTTAATCTGACTATAACTGGACAACTGAAGTGCATGTAAACGTGTTGGTCCGACTGATGTCAGAGTTCTACAACTCCGATTAGAACACCCAGATAATGCGTTTGGAATTGGAAGTTGGCTGGCATGTATGAAAAGACAAATCATTTGTGCATGCTCCACCCCTGCTCTAGCATATGACCCCGAAACAAAAATATCCAAAAAAGCCAGTCACATTAGCTGGTCGCACATTAGCTGGTCTCATTTGTCGGTCGAATTAGCCAGTCGCACATTAGCCGGTCTCTTTTGCCGGTCGCATTTGTCGGTCGCATTAGCCGGTCGCACATTAGCCAGTCTCTTTTGCCGGTCACATTAGCCGGTCTCATTTGCCGGTCGCATTAGCCGGTCGCACATTAGCTGGTCGCATTAGCTGGGCGTCTATTAGCCGGTCTCACATTAATTGGTCTCATTTGCCGGTCGCATTAGCCGGTCTCATTTGCCGGTCGCATTAGCCGGTCGCACATTAGCCGGTCTCAATTGCCGGTCGCATTAGCCGGTCTCATCTGCCAGTCGCACATTAGCCGGTCTCATTTGCCAGTCGCACATTAGCCAGTCGCGTTAGCTGGTCGCTGGTCAGTAGCGACGGCACTTAGTGTCAAACTGAGATCAACAGAAAGGGGGCCATATCAACCCGCTGAAACGACGCCACCCAGTGTTGAGGAGGAGGACACGTTACCGTCAGTTATTCGATTTTGTCAGTTGCATGTAAATGGGGCCAGGACAGAAGTCCTATTAAACGCCAATATCGATTTTTAAGCATAGCTCGATTAAACTGTGCAGTTGGTAGGTTTTAGTTCAACCTACATTTAGCATTGCCTAGAAATCATTTTGAAATCTCTCTGGCCTTATCTGAAACCGAAATTAATCAATAAGTGCAATAAAATTCTGGTTAATAATTGAATTGAATGAAGATATGGATATTTATCTGTTCCCTGCTGCTCTCTGGCTGTACTTGCCACTCATGATAGGCACACTCATTTATATGCTACATTATGGTGCACAATATGCATGTTACATCCTGTCAATATATTTGCTAAAGATGTGCCCTCATACCTGTTTGTCAAATACATGCATACTCTGACAACCTCTCACATAATCTAAGTGGATTCAAATGTTCTTTTCCTTCTTTGCATGCTAATTGATGCAAGTGTAGTGTTGAAAAGTGTATGTCTTTGTCTTTCAGGTGGACCCAGCAGCATACATAGACACCTGTCTCTACCTGTACTGTAGCCTGCCATCCAAAGAGAGGGATTCAGCAGTGTGTGACACCCTGGCCAGCTATGCCCGAGAGTGTGCTCAGCAGCATGTCATTATAACTTGGAGGACAGCCACTCTATGTGGTAATGCCATATAAAGATGTTAATATGAACCTTAAGCAAACACAGCATTATTTAGTCGATTGTCAAATACACATGATGTTAAAACATGCAGTACGGTCCATTAACTCTGTTTCCTCCTCTTTTTCTGTCTTTCCAGGTCGTGTCTGTCCCAGAGGTCAATTGTTTTCAGACTGTGTGTCCTCCTGTCCCCCTAGCTGTGTGTCTCCCCAGCCCCCCGGGCCTGCTGCAGCCATGGGCCAGTGCAGGGAGGAGTGTGTGGGGGGCTGTGAGTGTCCGCCGGGCCTCTACCTTCACTATGGACTCTGTCTGAAAAGAGACGATTGTCCTTGTTTCCATCGCAGACGCACTTACCAGCCAGGGGACAGGATACAGCAGAGATGCAACACCTGGTAAGGCAAAACTCTTTGTGTGTCTTTTTTTCCTTTATAGCCGTGTTTCCTTTAGGGGAAAAAGTGGCCACCGGGAAAGTCTCAGGCCACACCCTCTCAAAATCCGCTCACTCTGCATGTCTCCATTACAAAAAGGCCCCCAGAGGGATTTACGAGATTCCGGAGGTGATGTATGGTTGTCGAGACGCAACTGTGGCCACCGTCGCTAATTGTGCACAATGTCAGCAGCTGATCATAAACAAAGCAGCATGGCTAATTATGCACAGCATCTCCGCTAATCATAAACATAGTGATTGTGAATTAACCGGCATCACTAACTGTGCACAGAGTGTCCGATGCTTGTTGTAAACAAACAGAGATCGCTAAGTGAACACCTCCTGCAGCAGCAGCACATACACACTGTACTGCTACAGAGCAAACTGTTAGCCTATTAGCAATTTGCAGACTGGACGCTAAGGGCTTAACATCCCCTTGACTGCTGCAGGAGGACTGTGCCGTTTCGGCTAGTTCTTACTCGCCGACCCCCTCGGCTCGTTAAGAAGAGTAAGAACGAGTCTCCAAAAGCTTTTTTGAAAAATAGTCGCTATGGGGGGCTGAAAAGTCGCTAACTATAGCAGCAAAGTCGCTAAGTTGGCAACATTGCTTGACCGGCTTTTACAAATGGCACGTGTTGTTGTGGCGTCGAGTAATATGTCACATCCTGCTTAGCATTCTATCCAATCAGCAACCAGACTTTTTTTCAGGGGAGAAAAATGGCCCTGCTCTTCGACAGGGTCGAAGTCCCGTCAAAAGACCACTCCGGACGGCTCATATTCAAATCAGGGGCATTTCGGAGTGAGACCCGCCTCATTCCGGGTATTGGGCGGTAGTGGAAACACCCTTTATAATTCTCTCTCACCCATTCCCATTCTTCTCTCTCTGTTTCAGTGTGTGCAGAGCAGGCCAGTGGCAGTGTACTGGGGAGAAGTGCGAAGCCCAGTGCAGCCTGATGGGGGCGCTACAGGTTACCACCTTTGACAAAAAGAGGTATTCACTACAGGGAGGAGACTGTCCCTTTACTGCCGTGGAGGTGAGATGTAACATGCAACAATGCACAGATTTACAGATGTATTTTTGTATGTGGAAGCTAGTTTTTGTTTGTTCTTATTTATCTGTGTGTTTTTAGGACTTTGTTGACAGGAAGCTGGTGGTGAGTGTGCACTGTGGAGAGTGTACAGCAGGAGGAGGTCTGGGTTGTCTGAGGGAGATGTCAGTCACAGCACTCCGCACAACAGTCACTATCACAGACACTGGTGAGTTAGTTGTATGCTGAGATCTGACTACTTATATGTCAGTCCTGCAGAGGTTATACTTTTACAAGTCCCTATGAGTAGAATTGTGATGGTATTACCGAAATTAAACCTTCAGCATCTCTACTTTGTTTTCAGCCCCATTATTTTCACTATAGTTGGATCAGATCTGTGGGTGAGAGAAAGTGTTGTCAAAGTGAACATGTCATAATGGTAAATGGTTTAAACGAGATCTCCAACCTAAACGACAGAATGGATCGTTTGTCAGTACGTTTTAGATATAGCACACACGTCATTATACATACAGGGACGGTTCAGGGTTATAAAGAATTCTGCATTTTGAAATTAGGCTACAAAACCACTGACCTAGGTTTAGGGCAAAAAACGTCCTGGTAAGGCGTTATAAAAGACAGTTTAAACAGTGAATTAATGTACGTAAATGCCGGAAGTGAAGTAGTTATGAGGGTGACGTGAGCCACGTAAGTTACATAAAAAAATGTGATTCAGAAACCGTGAGCCATGGAAGTTATGTAAAAAATAGTTTACTTTTGTTGTCATTAAAAATGACATAGCATGATAACAAAGATTCTATAATACGGTATCTCACGACTGTGAAAAATGTTACGTGAGGTGTGCACAAGATTGATGCATTATACTTTACAAGGAGATATATCTTTACCTGCTTACAGTTTCGACTAAGACTCCAATCTTCCTCAGAAGCATCATTACTAGTCCTTAAATTAAATTCATTATGGACTTGGACTCAAAATAATTTTTTTTATTTTATGGCCTTGGGGCCCTGGCTTTTGGCCTTTGTGCCCTCAAAAAATTGATAACACAAAAGGCCAAGTGGCCTTGCCTCTAAAATGACGAAATTCAAGGCCTGGCCGTGTAAAAACAAAAGTACAATTCTTCTTACTTTTTTTGTTCGATACAGATATATTCAGACAGGCAGTATGAGAAAAATAAAGCTTTTTTAAATTTTTATGTTTAACTTTAACATTTTTTACTTGAACTTTGTAAGTTAAGTATGTCATGCAAGCTAACTGTAACTCAACATCAACTTTGGTTTTACACAGGACATGAACAGTCCTCATTAATGTCCCATGTTTGTTGGGCCCATCCATCAACTCTGAACTCTTTCCTGTGTGGACTTTGTTGCTCTTCTGTCATAATAACTGCAACCACTAGAAGTTGCCACCTAACAATTAACCCAAGTATAGATGTGTTTACCGCCATGTGATTTCTGACAGTAGGTTTTGTTTCTTCCAGGTACAGTGACATTGAATGGCCTGAGGGAGCCGTTGCCTGTGGTGACAGGGGACCTGGTTGTGCGTAAGGCCTCCTCTTCTTTTCTCCTCATCCAAACTTTTGGAGCCCAGCTGCTCTGGCACCTTGATGGACCTTTGGCTCTCATCACCCTGCAACCTGGCTTCGCAAATAAGGTGACCTTCACAAATATTCACTTTCATTCTTTCCTTTTAAGCCTCAAAGTGGTTTAGAACATGCACTTGTTTCGTATTGAGTTTTTTTTGTTTAAGCATTAATCTTGTATTCTAGGTGCGCGGCCTTTGTGGAACGCTGACCTGGAATCAGCATGATGACTTTACCACCCCAGAAGGAGATGTGGAGAACAGTGTGTCATTGTTTGCAAGCAAGTTCACCACAGAGCACTGCACCCTACCTAAAGGAGCTCCACCTGACCCCTGCACCACCTACACCCAGAGGAGACAGTACGCAGAGACAGTGTGCTCCATCATACACAGCCCTGTCTTTCAGGTAGTGTGCAAGGAGTGTGTTAAATCTGAAGCTATCCCAGGAAGGAGTTCATCTTCTTCTAATTTAGACACGAGGACGCTTGCGGGTAAAAACGACTAAATATTTTATCGGAAGTGCCTTTGGTTAAGACGGTGCTTAAAAACGCAGAAATCTGAAACCAGCCTCCAGAGTGTAAAACTGTAATCCGCTCCGCCGTAGCGTGTCCGTCTACACTGCCAAGACACAAAACTCTGCTCAGATCTGCTCACGTCACGTACGCGTTTACGTCACATACATGCTCCAGTACAGGGAAATAAACAAACATGTGGGATTATTTCCATGCGTCGGACCTTCAAGCTGCTCTGGCAGCTCTAATAAACTTACAGGAGGCTTTCCACCAAATGTACAGGATATGTACAGATAGAATTAGTGAACAGAGAAGGATCTGGAATTACTTCTATCACATTTTGGATGCACCAATTGGTCGGAGGCGAGCCAGAGGGCTTTGGACGAGACCTGGGAGATCTAGTGATGGTGGAGAACTTTGTGGAAGGAGTAGCTGATGAAAATGCGTGGCGTGAAAACTTTCACATGCCCAAAGATGCTCTTATGGCTTTAAGTGATGCCGCCTGCATGCATACCCAATCCAATTCACGCACTTTTGCGTCACTGTATGCACGCAGATTTCCTCCTGAAAACGCTCGTCTAAACGCGGAATAAAAAGTGAAGACGCGACGCCACTTTTTTTCGTCTTCTGTTCAGACCGTCATCATGTAAACGTAGCCTTATTCACACATGCATCTCTCTCTCTGATCTTCTAGATGTGTCATGACGTGGTGGAGAGGGAGCCCTATTTCCGTCTCTGTCTGTCGGAGGTTTGTGGCTGTGTTCCACAGAGGGCCTGTCACTGCACCATCCTCACTGCCTACACCCGACACTGTGCTCAGGAGGGAATTACTGTCCAGTGGCGCAATCACACCTTCTGCCGTAAGTGAGGAGGCAATTGGTTATGTAGTGTTTCAGGATGTCCATTACTGGTCACCATGATGTTTGTACACTGTAAAAAAAAAAGAAAAAGAAAACTGTTGTTTTTACGGTAAAAACCAGCAGCTGTGTTTGCCAGAACTTTACCATAATAAATACAGTGCAACTTTTTGTAATATTACGTTAAAATGATATTAGCACTCTTGATTTCACGTTTAAGATTGCCATTTTATTCCATATTTTACTGTAAAAAAATAAACACTTTTTCCATCAAAACAAAAGCTGTTCTGCCATATAATTGACAAGAAAATGCTTTATATATGCTGCATACATTTAAGATTTTACCATAAAAAATTACAGCTTATTTTTGTTAGAGATATGGTGTTTAGTACATTTAACAGTGAGAAATAAATAAATGCAAAAATGATGGCTTGTATGTATATTTCAGTGTATTTTTGCTACACGGTGCCAGTGTATTTTACAGTGGAGTATTGTATTTTTCAAAACAAAACAAAACTGTAAAAACTACAGTTTTGGCTGATATATACATTTACAGTGTTCCACTGTTACTGAAACTGAATTAACCCATTTATCATTTTACGGTCTTTTACTGTCATGGTTTAGCAGTTTTTCCCGTTAAATCTACAAACATTTTTTACAGTGTAGAAATGTTTTTGCCATTTTCAAAATCCTTCTTTCTCTCCTGTCCTCCCAGCGGTCCAGTGTTCGGGGGGTCAGGTTTACCAGGAATGTGGTCGCGCCTGTGGAGGGTCCTGTTCAGACAGCTGGAGCTGCGATGACGGTGGTGGTGGTGGTGGAATGGGTCTTAAGATGTGTGTTCCAGGTTGCCAGTGCCCACCAGGACTAGTCCAGGACCACCAGGGTCAGTGTGTGCCCATCACTATGTGTCCCTGTGTGCAAGGGGACAAGACGTACCAGCCAGGGGCTGTTATCCAGAACAACTGTAATACCTGGTATGTAGTGCACTCTAAGGACAACTGGTTCAAGTCACACCTTGCAACAACCTTTGCATATTTAATAATAATCTTTTCCAGTTAGAGGTTGTTTGGAACACTGTATGCACAAAAAGAGTTCTTTAAGTCAACCTTTGCATCAATGTGACTGGGTTTTGATAAAAAAAAAAAAAAGAACCAAGGAGAGGTTAGAGAGATTTAGCTTTTTTTTGTGAATGTGTTAAAAAATGTGTATGGCCTAAGCTAATGGCTACTCACTGGCTAAAAAACAATCTTACATATTCAAAGAACCTTTTATGAAAGGTTCCTAATGGAACCAGTAAAGGCTCCTTGAATAATTAGGTTCAAGAACCTGTGCTGGTTTTCTAAAGCACCTAATTAAATTGAATAAAGGTTTAACTTAGAACTGATATAAGGCACATAGGAGGAGAGAGACAGTCCATCATGCACAGACAGGAGAACAGAACAGGCATGAGGTCAAATTATCTATGGACAAATCTTCCTCTGGCATCAAACATTAAGGTATATTGTCAGAGAGAAAGAGGTGTTTAGACTAAACATTGAGACAGGCATGGCTGCCCAGAGGCACTGTTTAGACAAAGTTGGGGTAAATAGGGCTGTTTCCACTACCGCCCAATACCAGGAATGTGGCGGGTCTCACTCGCCGAAACGCCCCTAATTTGAATTCAAGCTGTCCGCAGCAGACTTTTGTCAGGACTTTTTTCATCCCTGTCGAAGAGCAGGGCCTTTTTTCTCCCCTGACAACAGCCTGGTTGCTGATTGGATAGACCGCTAAGCAGGATGTGACGTAGTATTCGACGAAACAACAACACTCACCATTTGTAAAAGCCGGTGAAGTAATGTTGCCAACTTAGCAACTTTGTTGCTATATTTAGCGACTTCTCAGACCCCCTTAGCGACTATTTTTTTTAAAAAGCGATTGACAACAAATCCAGCGACTTTTTCTGTTGTTATTGGAGACTCATTCTTACTCTTCTTAACGAGCCATGGGGGTCGTTAAGAAGAGCCGCCGCTAATAGGCTAACTGTTAGCTCTCTAGCAGTACAGTGTGTATGTGCTGCTGCTGCAGGAGGTGTTTACTTAGCGATCTCTGTTTGTTTACATCAAGCACCTGACACTCTGTGCACAGTAGGCGATGCCGGTCAATTCACTATCACTATGTTTATGATCAGCGGAGATGGTGTGCACAGTTAGTGACGGCCACAGTTCCGTCTCCCGTTTAATCCGTTGCGTATGTGATCACGGTCTGAGACAGGTAAATCCCTCTTGGGACCTTTTTGTAATGGAGACACGCTGAGTGAGCGGACATTTGAGGGGGCGTGGCCTGAGACTTTCACGGTGGCCACTCTTCCCCCTAAAGGAAACACGGCTAATTTGAACAAACTGTGATTTCCTCAGTTAACTAGGTCAAAGGTTGGTTGCAGTATGCAAATTTGGAAAATTCCACCATGACCTGAATCCTTTGAGGGTGTAGGCAACATTGTGGCTGGGGTTTCCCAAATATGTTCAAATCATTGAATTTCTGGCGAACAATTCCACTCACTGTTATGTTTCAAGTAAGTCCATATTGACTGATGCTGAATGTCGTAGTTTAAAAATATTTATAGAATCAGGTTTTATGGGAAAGATGACCCAATTTATTTGATAAAATCAAAAAATCAAAGGCCACTCTGCAAAATCAAGTATTACCAAACTTATTGGTGAAAGCTGCTATTTGGATCAGACAATTTCACATAACCTTCTTTGACTCTTTATGGTAGAATTTTACTTATGTTAATTATTAACACACTGCACAGATATAGTACCCTTGCACCTAAGGACAGCAGACATAAACCTGCCAGACTAAAATCACAGCGGAGGTAAATTCAGTGCAAGCTCTTGACCCAGTTGCGTATGTGATTTTTTTACAGCACATAATAAAAACAGCCCATTCTCTTTTATGGCTATCTGTGTGCTGCTCTTATCGTGTCATAGTTGAGATAACGAATCAGAAGGTGCAAGCCTGTTTTCTCCATTGTCAGTAGAACACAACTGCAATATAATATTGGCACAGTTTCATGAGTAGTTCTAGTACTTTTGAATGAGCTTTGAGCCCATTGTCTAAATCTACCCAGATCAAGAGATGATAAAGACTTAAATCAATACACTTTGTTGGACATCTACAGGACATGTAGCATGTGTCTGTAGGTATATAATGTACATAGGTACAACCCCAGTTGGGAAGCTGTCTAAAATGTAAATTACATGGAGTGTAATAATTAGCCAAATATTTTCAAAATGTATTCCATTGAAAACTATACAAAGAAAGGTGCATGTTTACCATTGTGTTACATCATATTTTCTTTAAAAAAACAGTTTTGCTTTATATATGACTTCAGTTGCTCAACAGGGCTACAGGGTTGTAGTTTGGCAGGACAGGTCAGGACTGCAGTCAGGCCAGTCCAGAGGTGCATTCTTTTCCTACGAAGCCATGCTGTTGTAACACGTGCTGAATTTGGCTTGACAAGTTTGTCAATGCAATGGAATGCCCTGCTTAGCCTACTGCCCCCGCGACCCGGCCCCGGATAAGCGTACGAGAATGGATGGATGGATGAAGTTTTTCAAGGTCTAGGTCACAGGTCATCAGGATCCATTGGGTGCACCTGTGATGTTCTCCTTCAGCTAACTGTAATCAGTGAGCTGGGCTGCTATATAAGGGGGGTTGACAAGGGGGGTTAGACACCTACCGCTTGTTACCAATGAACCTTTTTACCTGTGGAATGTTCCAAACATTCAGGATTCCACAACTTTCTCAGTCTTTTTTCCCATTGTCCCAACTTTAAAAAAAAATATGTTGATCACCATCTGACATCAAATTCAGAATAACTAAGTATTTTCAAAAATGAATGTGAATAATGTAAAAATATTAAATATATTGTCTTGGCACAGTTTTCAATTGAATATTTGTTTAAAAGGGTTAGCACATTATTGCAATCTATTTTATTTATATTTTACACAGCATACCAACATTTTGAGAAATAAATTGTATTTTTTTTAATACAATTATTTTCATTAGATTGCATTGTCCTGTTAGGAGGTATTTTCTAGATGCTTTCTCATAAAAATGAATGCTATTTCACATAAAAAGTCTACACTTGGTAACTTAAGAAATACCTGATTTGCAATGAGTGTAATATGTGTTTGATTGGCTGAATGTAGAGTATATGAGAGCAAGTTTCCTCACAGAACGTCCTTGGTGGTGCAAGAGCTCTGATGAAATCACTCTATGTTCCTGCGTCCTGATACAGGATAGGTTGATTTCATTGTGTCTCTTCACTACATAACCACAGTGATCACGACTCTATTGGTTTAAGTTAATGATAGGTCAGAGCATTAGTGCTAGAAAGCTATTGATTAATTTGTTTATCTCTGCTTTACTCATTTCATTGTGTTGAAACTGCTGAGAAGAGGCCCTGCACTGACCATTGACCTGAATATCTGCTGTGAAGAAATGTGAAATTTAGATTGGATAATTATTACGCTGATATCAAATATGATGTGCAATACATCCATTCATCTTGGTCTTCGCTGTTCACTCCATTGAAATGATTTTCATCACACCTCGTGAACATTTTGTTGCTGCCTTATTACATTTTACAACTACCTTTTATTGTTTAGAAAGACGTAGTTGAAACTTTATTGATACAAAGTAAACTCCATTGAGTTAGCAGGGATTCAGTATTATGGTCAAGGGCACTAGTTCTAGATACCTAACTACTGGGCTTGCCTGTTTCCAACTATGTGTTCTAGTCACTTAATATTTCAATACAAACCTGATTTTTTCTCAAATATAGCCATTTATTGCGAGCTTTAAATATTGTTTAACCCTTTGATGCACAACACATTGACACCCCTTCTAATGCACAACATGGGTCAAAAATGGCCCGCATTCATTTCCCATGTTATTTAATGATGCTGTGTGTTTCTGTGCTCTATCTTTTGATATCAACTTATTTTATGATTGAATATTCCAAGTATTCTTTAAATATCTTGTTTTTGATAACAACAGATCATTATTTCCATTTCGCCTCTCATACTATAGAAAAAAGGTTTTGTATTATTACATAGCTAACTATTTGGCTAAGTAGCTTGCTAAGCTAACTACTTAGCCAAGAAGTTAGCTAAGTAGTTAGCTTAGCAAGCTACTAAGCTAAAAATGGATGTGGGTCATTTTTGACCCATGTTGTGCATTCGAAGAGTAGTGACACAAAAAGGGATTTTATAAAAAAAAATTAATAAAGGAAAACATAAAATTAGGATGTATGATGATCGAAAACAAACAAATACTGAATGATGAAAATAATTTATTGCAAAGATATAGAACATAAAAACTCTGATCCTGCTCTCTCTGATCTCCCTTAACAGTGTCTGTGAGCGGGGGCTGTTTAACTGCACTCAGGAGCGCTGTGAGGAGGTGAACCAGTGTCCGGGCTCCCTGGTCTACTCTCCACGCTCCTGCCTCCTCACCTGCTCCAGTCTGGACCCTCCTGGCCAACAGCAGGGCTCCAGTGTAGCACAGTCAGGCTGCAGAGAGCCCCTGTCTGGCTGTGTCTGTCCCCAGGGAACTGTGCTACTAGTGGGTGAAAATGCTAATTTTGGGATAAAAAGTTATATTTTTGAAATGGAAAATGTTGAGACTACAGACCTTATTTTATTGGCAGACATTTTGACTCATCATATTAGGCAAAGCACAAGTATTGCTCATTTAATTAACAATGGCTCTGCTCAATTGCAATGTATTGCTACAGGGAAACATAGGACCCTTTTTGGGAAAAACGGGGAACATAGGACCTATTTTCTAACATTAGCTAACGTTAGATATACCGTATTTCCTCAATTTAAAGCCCCTATTAATGACCGGCCTCATTTAGTAACCGGGTGTAAAAAAATTTTTTAATAAATAAAAGCCGGCCTCTTTTATAAGCCAGGTGTCTTACCGGTGTTATGTCAAAGTCTGTTCCCCCGTCGATATGTGTCCCCCTTACCTTAACCTGCACCAACCTGACCCCTGACCCCAACCAGTCCTTCTTTAAGTTGTTAACATGACCCCAAGTTTACCTTAACCCCAAACAGTTCTCTCTACAAGGCCTAACCTTAAACTTAAATCCTAACTCCAACCGTGGAGGTGATGCTACGGAGAGCACTATTCAGGAAACATCATTTGACAGTAACAGATTTCAACACCTGTATTTTGAAGTTTGGCCACACGAGTTAGTACTGTAGGTAAATATATTTTTGTTTCTCCCGCTGTCCTAGTCATTCTCTATAAAGTCGAGCCGTTTACGCACATTCTTCTGGGCTTTTAAGTAGTTTAGACATTTTAAATCCTGCTTAAAATGAACATTCAGCGTGCTGTTCATTGTTTGTTTACATCCGAGTACTTCCAATATGGCCGACATCCGGGTAACTGGCTACAATGCGCTGTGTCAAACACTCTAAAAAGTGCCGGTCAGAGCTGCTCTGATTTTCTATTTTTAATAAAAGCCTCCTTCAAATAATAGCCTGGCCCTATTATTAGCCGGGTCCCAAACTGATTTTTTATTAATAGAAGCCCCGGCTACTATTTGAGGAAATACGGTAAACATCTCTAGCAGAGTGACAATATGTTGCCGCAAATACGTTGTTGACTTACCTTAGAACAGATGTAGACATCCTTGTTAATTTTATCCATGTTTAGTTGGTGTTGTGGTTGTAACTTTATCTGGAGCAGACAATTGTCTGGGTTGAGATGTGGCTTGGGAAAGGGTAGAAAATCCACCCTGTCGACCAGCCTCTTGGGATACTTAGTGTCAGAGTTGCATGTACCCCATGCACACCGTTTGACCATTTTAAACTTAAAATCTCAAGAAAAAATGAATGAAAACTGACTAACTCAAATGCATTTCAATGGACGTGGAAGCAGAGAATGTCTGAGTGTATTGGGTTAACTATGTGCACTGTGATTGGCTCATCGCGTTTGGGGGCGTGGCTTAGCCATAGGTCAATTGTGTGGCCCAGTCCAAACCACTTTGTTTTTTCCCATTTGCAGAGCCAGGGCTGTGTATGAACACTAAATGTTTTTCAGCACACATATGAAACAGACAGCTACTCATTCCACCTGAATTTGTCAAAGGGTATATTGGATTGGAATCACAGGCTCCACCTTTAATACATCTGCTTAATTTAGTGGAAACACAGATCATCATAACTCCAGTTTTGACCATCGTAACTGTACATTATGTCTATTATGGTCTATTTCAGGGCGATCAGTGTGTTCTGCCAGATGAGTGCCCATGTCACCATAATGGTCGACTTTACTACAGCAACGACACCATCACTAAAGACTGCAACACATGGTAATGTCTGCAGTTGTCTCATTGCATCACATCCCTTTAACATTTAACTATCTTAACTTGTCTTCATTCATCCTTGCAGCTTGTGTAAGGAGCGCCGCTGGCACTGCAGCCAGTCGGCCTGTGCCGGTGTGTGCGTGGCAACAGGTGACCCGCATTATGTGACATTCGACGGCCGCTGTTTCTCTTTCCTGGGCGACTGCCAATACGTGCTGGCGAGGGAGACCAGTGGTTTGTTCAGTGTTATTGCAGAGAATGTGCCATGCGGGAGCACCGGGGTCACCTGCACGAAGTCGGTCACTCTGAGCCTTGGGAATACCGTCATACACCTGCTGAGAGGTAGGAGAGATGTGTCATAGCAGGGGATGATGATAGAAAGTTGGGGGACTATGTTTTAGGGCAGGGGAAGGCAACCTGTGGCTCCAAAGCCACATGTAGCTCTTTGGGCCATCTGCAGTGGCTCCCTGTGGCTGTGACAAAAAAATCATACGACATGAACAGTTATTTTTGTTTTCCCTATAAACAATATTAAAACTTCTACAGCCCGGCACCTTGACATCTACATTTTGCCAACTTCAAGTCTAGTTTTGAGTTTCTCTAGCTAGACAAGCTTTCGATTCCAAATCTGAGATATTTTTTTTTGGTGTCCAGCCTCATTTGCACTTGGCTCCTCACTGCATTCTGACAAAATCATATCAATAAATGCTCATTATTACTTATTAGTAATGTTGGTAGGCTAATTTAGACTCAGTAGGCTGTTAAATCTTCATTGTGAGGCTCAAAATAAGGTTTGCGGATCCGTTCCGACATTATTTGTCTTTTTTTTGTCCAAAAATGGCTCTTTTGTTCGTAAAGGTTGCCGACCCCTGTTTTAGGAGATACCCTACTTGCCTGAGAAATAGCTTTCTTGTCTCTCTCCTCTAGGTAAAGCTGTGACAGTAAATGGGATGCCAGTTAGTCTCCCAAAGTCTTACAGTGGCAGTGGTCTGACTTTGGAAAGAGTCGGCCTGTTTGTCTCCCTTTCCTCCAGACTGGGGGTCACGCTGCTGTGGGATGGAGGTAGGACACACATTAACTTCTATAATCTTTAATAACCTTTCACACATGGTCGAGACACCTGACCCTGAAAGGTCTCTAAAGTCATATAGTTATAAATGTTATTTTATATTCATAGGTCAACGTGTTGAATAGTTCCTATGCTTTCTTATGAAAATGTATAAAATGTGGTTTATATTATGTCCTACCAAAGGAAAAAAAACACTATATTAAACAAGTAATTTAAACGTGAAAATTGCTGTTTTTTACTTACGTAAAGAGCTAATGGACACAATTACATCGGTGATGTTGATGAGGAAGAAGTATTCAACAATATAGTAACTGCAGTCCCCTGTCGATGTGGATGCAGTGGTAATGTAGTTGTCATCTCACATGTCGTCTGACTCTCCAGGAATGCGTGTGTATGTGCGTCTGGCGGCCCACCTGCGTGGGCGAGTCGGGGGACTGTGTGGCAACTTTGATGGGGACACAGAAAATGACTTCACTACACGGCAGGGCATCGTGGAGTCTACAGCTGAGCTGTTTGGTAACTCCTGGAAGGTCAGTCCCTCCTGTCCTGACGTGGCAGACCAGGACCTTCGAGACCCCTGTGCTGTGAGTTTAATACATACACACACACACACACCAAGGTTATAATAGTTTGGGATTTTTCATTAGTTTTAGTTTTAATTTCATTGTCAATTTTTGTTTTCAAATTCAGTTAGTTTTAATTAGTTTTATTTAGTTTTTATTAGCTTTAGTGTTAGTTTTAGTTTTTTGTAATGGGGTATTTTTTGGGTACCAGATTCAAAAAAGTCATAATAATTGTTGCCTTTGTTTCCTTTGTCTGATCCATCTCAGCTCCAATAAGTTTATTAAGTCCTAAAACCAGATAGATGAAATAGATTTCATATCAACCAAAAAGGTTTATGTATGAAAAAGTTGACAAAGACAAAAACGAGGGAAATTTTCACTGTAATTTTAGTTAGTTTTGTAACCACAAAATAAGTTAGTTAACCTTTTAAATTTTTTTTTTTTTAAAAACCCTCGTTTTTATTTTTATTTCAGTTAACGAAAATGTTTTTCAATTCTAGTTTTCGTTATTTCGCACATACACATAACACACACACACACACACACACACCTGCAGGAGCATTAGATTTAGACTTGGATTTACCTACCTATAGCAAATGAAATGTTGATGTTAAACTGTCTTTTGCTTTGTCTTTCTCATACACCTACATGCAAAAGCAAACTGACTTATCTTTGTCCTGTTCAGATTAACCCCCACAGGGTGAACTGGGCCAGGAAGAGATGTGCAATCCTGACTCAGGAGCTCTTCTCTCAGTGCCACTCTGAGGTGCCCTTCCAGCAGTACTATGACTGGTGTGTCTTTGATGCTTGTGGGTGAGTTATAATCTATACTGGGTATCTCAAAATAATCTCAAAAGATGTCCTCTACTATGTGCAGTAGCTGTGCTCTTTGCAAAGAGATGCTTTCTCAGCATTTCTCAACCTGTGCACTGATTCTACAGATATTATTTATAACCTATTGGACAATTTCTCCCCCATATATGGGAATAAACAACTGTATGACAACTAAGACTGTCTGATGATGCACAATATTCTACTATATTCTCACAAGCTTGTTGAGTCACTCGGCTACAATACGAAACTGCAGTCATATACATTCCGCCTGTCTCACCAAAATAAGTGTATATAAACTTAAATCCCTAAAAAACATACTGAATGACTTCCTTTCCTTTGTACATTTGTAAAGCCCTTTTTAATGGTCTGAAACACGCAATAAGAGTTAAACTGGAATTCCTTCCTTTCTTATGGTCTTTACAGTTTTTTCACTCGCTTTGGTACATTTCTCACATCTCTATTAACATTTGCGCAACAGTTAATGCATTTCTCAGAACAATTAGTACAAACTGCAAAACCGAGTTCATAATCTGCAAAAACGTGTCACTTGCTCAAAATGGAGTCATAGCTCATTCCTCAAAAGCAAGTATTCATGTCAATGAGTGTCAGTGACATCAAGATGAAAAGTCCTGACACCATGTTTATGAACAAGATAGTCAAATTATTCAATTCCAGAGACATTTTCAGGAAAAAAAAGATTTCGAAAAATTATATAAAACCTGCTTTACAGATTATGACAACTAGTTCAAATTTTTTGTATGTAATGACTCAAGAAATGAAATGAGGACTATTAGTTTTATATGGAATATGGAATGATAATGTTATAAAACAGCAGAGAGCTGTATGAAAGCAATGGATGCATGTCCAAAAGCATTTGTAATGTTTTGTAAGGAATGAGAAACTGCTACTATGATGTGCACACATGACTAACTGTTGTGTAAATGTTAATATTTATATGAGAAATGCATCAAAGCCACTGAGAAAAACTGTAATTGGTATATTGGTACCATTTGTGGTCCAGTACTGCCACCAATTGGCAAAATATTGCTAAAAAACTGTACAGTGTTCTCTTGAATTGAACAGATGTAAGGATTGTTTCCATCCTAAGCATAAAGTACCCTAATTGCCTTTTAATTTTCATTTTTTACCATGCATTCATTTATTCATTTGTGTATTTTAGCTGTGACTCAGGTGGGGACTGTGAATGTGTCTGTACAGCCATTGCTGCCTATGCTGAAGAGTGTAACCGCAGAGGGGTCTACATCCGCTGGAGGTCCCAGGAGCTCTGTCGTATGTCAAGGACAGGATGCACACACAGACCAACACTAGCACGGTCAATCTTCTCCTTTACTCCTTGTGTTTGTTAAACCTTTGTCCTTTTTTATTGTATTCTCCTTTTTTCCTGGCAGCTCTGCAGTGTGAGAACGGGCTGGTGTATGATCCCTGTGGTCCAGCTTGCTCTCCCTCATGTCCCAGTGTTCAGAAAAGTCCTCACTCTCAGTGTGACGCTCTGTCCTGTGTGGAGGGATGCTTCTGTCCTGCTGGCACAGTCCGACACGGTAAACCACATTCACCGAACTAATCCTGAATTACTGAGGGTGAAATACACTTTGAAGGAAATTGTTGTTGTGTTGTGCTTATGTTGCTGAGTTTTTTTTAAATTGTTTTTTCCTCCTTTCCTCTCCTCACGTTGTGCTGTATTTCTTTTCTTTCATCTCTGTCTCCCTGTCCTGTCCACCTCTGTCGTATTGTATGTGTGTTTAAAGTATACGTTTGGACGGGTTGTCCTCGTACTTGTTACTGTGCAATTACAATAAGGGAAAATCTGATCTGTCGTTTGATAGTTAACACCTCCAGCATCTAAGCTAAGCCTAGTACTTTGCAAGCAGTGCTTTTTTCCTCTACTTTTGGTACTTGTAATTTTTAAGTTTTATGCAAAAGTGGATAAACAGAAAAATGTATTTTGATCTTGACTTAGATACTTAGTCTGATCAAAAGTCCATAAACATTTGACAAACACCATGAAAACTTATCTATTATACTAATAGGTTTTTCATGAAATCATCATTACACTGCAAAACAGGGGTGTCACTTGACAAGATTTCTTAAATTAAGATTGTTCTAATTGTTCTCTTAAAACAAGATAAATTATGTAACACTTCTAAATCTAATTTTTTTTTTATCTTGATAAGAAACAAATAATTTGCAGGTCACTCTGCTCGGGCCAGTTCATCACTGCTGGCAGCTTTAATTTATCTTGTTTTAAGAGTTAATTTCTTATTTTTAGCGTACAACATACTAATTTCTAGATTTGATAATCTTAATTTAACAAATCTTGTCAAGTGAAATTATCTGTCCATGCAGCAAGATCATTTCCCTCAGATTTAGTGTTTTTATCTTGTTTTTAGACACACCTTTTTTGCAGTGTATACATTGTCCAGAGGATACATTTTGGTGGTCCCTGATATTTACTCCTAGCCTGGCTAACACCAGACTATTCTCAAATGAGGTCTAGTCTGGCAACGAGCAATGGATTTCTCCGTAGAGGAGGTGTGGTTTACGATCCTCCGGAGCCGTTTATTGGGCGCTTAGAATGTCTATCAAAAGCGTCTGTAGGTAGCTCTTAGCCAATTTACTCCACCAATAGGCCAAAATTTTCAAAACATCATGCCACCATTCTACCCTCAGGAAAAAACAAAATGGCCTGATAAGAAAGACTCTTGACTTTATTCAGACCATATTGTCTCGTCACCCTCCAGACAAACACTCTGCACTCTGCACATTCTCCACTTAATTTGCACTAAGTTGTATATATTATATTATTATTATTGTATATATTGTATATTGTTAAATGTCTTTCCTTCGATTGTTTTTTTATTCTATCTTAAAAATTGTGTGAAATTTTGCGGCTGTAACAAAGAAATTTCCCCATTGTGGGATTAATAAAGTCAAATCTAATCTAATCTAAATCTAAGTATAGCAGAATGGTCAGTTTGTTTTCTATTCTACAGGGGACAGCTGTGTAGTTCCCATTCAGTGTCCATGTGAGTGGGAGGGTTCCATGTTTCCACCTGGAACCACCGTCACTCAACACTGCCAGAACTGGTCAGTCAGTCTACATACTTCACTCTTTTTCTTACACTAATCAAAGCTAAGTCACTTTCTTCTGTGTCCAGTTCCTGTGAGGATGGTGTTTGGCAGTGTGAGGGCGTGGCTTGTCCTCCTGTCTCTCCTCCATGTCTGGAGTCAGAGTTTACCTGTGCTGGGGGGCGCTGCATCCCCTCCCAGTGGGTGTGTGACAACGAGAATGACTGTGGCGATGGTTCAGATGAGATTTGCCCATCCACCTGCTCTCCAGACCAGTTCCACTGTACCAGCTCGCCAAGGTGAATCATCTCACTTCAGTTTATCAACAAGGACAGTAACTCTGGAGATTAGGATGACGAATAACTAAGATATTGGACCATGAGGTAGGGCTGGGCGATATGGACCAAAAGTCATATCCCGATATATTTAGGCCGAATATCGATATACGATACATATCCTGATATTTTTATCATATCATATCATTATTATAAGTGAAAGCAAATGTCCAGTCAAATTCAAAGCCAAATATGACATGTCACAAGTAGTTTTATTGAAACCGTTTATTCAAGTGAACATAAGTACTGTATAACAACAGGAATAGGTTTTTTTAAAAAAAAAAAAAGATCAAAGCTCCATAAAGTGCACCTTTAAATAAGAAAATATCTTATTTAAGTTCAGCCTATGAACTTAAATAGGTCAATATTTTTTCTGAAATAAATATATTCGTATGAGAAAAGAATAACGAACATTACAAATGAACTAAATATGACAAACCCTAGTAAGGGCAGCATTTATATATAAAGAAAAAAAAATGAACTATATCGATGTATGCGATATGGTCTAATTCAATATCACATTTAAAAATATATCAATATATTTTTTATATCGATACATATCGCCCAGCCCTACCATGAGGTCATAATTTCAAGCCTTTTATTGGTGAATAGAGGCATTTATTTTCAAGATAGACTTTGCATTTTTAATTTTGTAATTTTGTTGTTTGAGTGTTTGTTTGTTTTGTTTGTTTTTAAGTTTGTTTGTTTGTTAGCTTCCAAAACTCTATCCCAGAGTAAAACATCTGGGCATTTGGAATAGATTCCCACAAAACTTGGTAAATCCGTTCATAGTCTCCAGAGGATGAATCCTAATGACATTACAAGCCACTAACCTTTCATTCTGCCACAAACAAGCTAAAAACGTTCACGTTTTGTTTATTGTAGGGTGCCCGCAAAATGACTTATTGTATTCATTCAAGCATAGGGCTAGAATGTTACAGTAAGATGCTAAATATTAACAAGCTAAAATGCTTAATGTAATGTGCTGTGATGTTTCACTATGGACATCGTCATATCGTTTGGTAGACATCGCCCCACTACAACAGTTTGCCAAATGTTCTTTGCACATAGACTTTCTGTAGTGATTAAAATGAATTGGCCCCAACCTCTGCAGTGGACCATGTTTGAACCTGGCTCTGCGTTGTGATGGCCACCCAGACTGTGCTGACCAATCAGATGAGGAGTTTTGTGGACCTGCCACCCCGATGCCTCTGTGCCCACCAGGAGAGTTTCAGTGTTCCAATGGAAAGTGTCTGCCAGCCAGCCGAGTGTGTGACGGACGGCTGGACTGTGGCTTCGCTGACGGGTCTGATGAGCAAGGTAATCAGCATCAAGGTTATTATAGTTATTAAACGATTAGTTAACGAAAGCTAACAAAGTAATGAAAACTAGAATTGAAAAAACGATTTTGTTAACTGAAAAAAATAAATTAACACAAGACAGGTGCATCAATTAAAGTTGATATTTACATAATTGAAGGGGGGGCAGATGTTCTTTCACTTAAATTGTGATTAAATGCCAAAATTATTATTAGTTTTTTTAGTTTTTTTAAACATATTCCATGCTGATTAAACCATATGAATATATATGTTATTTAAATATGTTCATTTTTATTTAAATAAATATATATAAAAAACGATAACTAACTGAAACTGTATTGTGTGGTTACAAAAACTAACTAAAACTAACTAAAATTATAGTGAAAATCTCCTTCGTTTTCGTCTTTGTCAACTTTTTTCATACATAATCCAGTTCCTATTAGAAAGAGGATACTGTTAGTGAACATACAGGAACACATGGTAAATATGTTTACTGAGACTGGGATGTCTTTACTCCAACCAAAATTCAAAACACCTGGAACTGAAAGAGTTAATAACCTTATGGGGCTGAAATGGATAAACCAAAGGAAATAAAGGCAAAATTAATTACGACCTCTTTGAATCTGGCACCCAACACATAGCCCATTAAAAAAAAGAAACTAACAATAAAACTATTAAAAACTAAACTAAAACTTAGCATTTTCAATAAATAAAAACTAAACTAAAACAAGTAAACTCACTCTAAAAACCTAACTGAATTTGAAAAGAAAAATTCACAACGAAATTAAAACTAAGACTTATAAAATATCCGAAACTATTCTAACCTTGATCATGACTTGAAGAGTGCTCTATCAAAACTCTATTGTATGAAAAAAAAAAGAAAAGAAAAAAAGAATGTGTTTATTTTATTCCATTGTTAAAATGAAGACTGTTGCATTTGTTACACTTCTACAATCAAATATCTCATTAAAATCTCAGTTTGTGAACTTTTGTTTTGTAAAACAAAAAAAAATGAACAAAAAGGAAATCAATATCACATCACATCATGGAAAACAAACTAATGTTTTATATTTTGATTGTGGGTAAATTTTATTTGCACAAATGTAGATTTATTAAAAGTTACTCAAACATCTGTGGAATTTAAAAATGACTTGAAAATCTTCACTCCTTAAAAAAGATTGAAAAAGAGGAGCACTATATAACAAATATATTCTTTGGTATGTTTGTTTCACTATACATTGTATTTATTTTGTTTTTATTTTTCTTTGAATTATGTTTGTGTCCAATAAAAGAAATGCCTGTTTGTTATTTAAAAAAAACAAAAAAAAACTTTATTTTATGGTTTGTATTTGACTGTGATATACTGTGTTTGTTGATCCAGACTGTGGTGTGGTGTGTGATGAGGGGCAGTTCCTGTGTGCTGGAGGACGTTGTATTCTCTACCTGCACCGCTGTGACGGACATGATGACTGTGGGGACCTAAGTGATGAGAGAGGGTGTGTTTTCTGTTCTGTGGAACCTTGGTATTTGGTATTCTCTTATTGATTTCTGTCTACAGATTGTATTTTATTTTGTTTCTTAGCAGCACTCATCCAGTGACTGATGGATTAAACCGCATGATGTCATCATAACCTAAATGTTTTGGCTGGTTTTAGGTGTGTGTGTGCACCAGGAGAGTTTCAGTGCCCTGGGGACCAGTGTGTCCCTGCAGACAGAGTGTGTGACGGACACAGGGACTGTCCCTCTGGAACAGACGAAGCCGTCTGTCCAAGTAAAGGTACAAATAGAAATACAGCATTTAATTGTGTCAAGTTACACTGCAAAAACATGAAGCTTTCCAAGTATTTTCTTCTTATATCTAGCAATAGTATCTTAATTATATTGATTTGAGTATAATTTACCTACTGACCATAGCTTTATGTGCTTAGTTAATTATTAGTATTAGTATTATGTGCTTATGTTATTATCTTATTGTTTAAAGACTTGTTTTTAGGATTGACATTTTGAGCTTTTTCATGCTTTTCAATCTTTTCAACTGTTGAATATGGTGAGTTTTTACCTAAAATATTGGCTCCAGTTGAGAGTTTTAGTTTCATGTAGCTTGAATACTATTTCAAAAGTATTTTCTACCACCAGTAACTACCCATAGATACTGAAATGAGAAAAAAACATGCTAGTTTCAAGTATTGCTGGCTTATTTTAATGTTACTAGTTGGGCTATTCAAGCCACAATTGCTCAAAATAAGTATATTTGGGCTCATTATTTCAAGACATCATTGTTTTTTTTTCCAGTGCCAAGATATTTTTACTTATTTAAAGAATTCTTACAAAGAAAAATGTACTTACTGCACTGGCAGATAATTTAACTTGTTTCGAGCATGTATTTGTTTAATTCTAGTTATTTATTTCTTTTTTTTTTTGTCGGTTGGTTTTTGCAGTGTAAATACATGTTTTTAATAATTCCGTCCTGCATGGTTTGAATAAGTGGTCAAATGTAATATTTTGTGTGTTGCAGTGACCTGTGCTCCTGACCAGTTTGCCTGCAGGGACGGGACATGTGTTGCCACCACTAAGTTGTGTGATGGGACAACAGACTGTCCAGGTGGAGAGGATGAGAATCGAACCAACTGCTTAACTGTTATTGTGACACCATCACCCTCACCTGTCACCCCGACCACGCCCACTTCAGGTAATGACTGAAAGTTGGGATGATATTTCGTCTGTAATTAAATGTTTCTCTTACACACCCAGTGTGTCTCCAGCCAGGGCCACATTAACACTTTGCTGTAACCCTGGGCAACAATATTCAAGGGTCCCATCATCACAACCCCAGAATCACCATAATCTGGCAAAATACAGAATCAATTACAGTAATATACAGTTAATTTACTCAATACATCAATAACTAACTGTCATCAAGTGCATTTTTTTAATGTACAGATGTGCAAACGCTCATAGAACTACAAATGCACCACTATGTCCTCTTGTCAAGCCACTCACTCACATATGATGTTATGAAAACAAAACACATCAGCATCAGTATAATCTGGCAAAATTGACCCACTACATAAATAATAATAATAAAAATAATACATTTTATTTGAGAGGCGCCTTTCTTGGCACTAAAGGACACCGTACAAAAAGATAGAAAAAGATAGGGAAGGAAGGGTCCTCAATTTTCACAAAAAAATAAGTAAGCATTCAAATAACCATTCCCAGCAGCACAAATGTATTGAATTGATAGAGGCATCACAGAGGAAGACAAGACACAAACAAAAATCAAGAATCTAGAATCAAGTAGCATTTTGGTCCTCAGCTCATTTTAAACAGAAATCACCCTGAAATCACCTCAAAATTCATTTTTGAGCAACGGCTCCGATGGACAGTTTAACATATAAGCGAGGGATAACCAGATATTTTGCTTGTGCCCACACTGCCCTGGGCCCTTTAGAGGGCGTGGGCCCCTGGGCAATTGCCCACTTGCCCATATGGTTAAACCAGCTTTGTCTCCAGCTTGTAGGTCCAATGAGTTCAGCTGTGCCACAGTTGCGCAGTGTGTGCCTCAGGCCTGGCGCTGTGATGGGGAAACAGACTGTATGGATGGTAGTGATGAGCAGCAGTGTAGCGCCCCCTGTGGCCCTGGACAGGTGCTTTGCTCCAGTGGGGACCAGTGTGTGGACTACCAGCAGCTCTGTGATGGGACACCACACTGCAGGGACGCCTCAGACGAGAGTATCGACAACTGTGGTAGGTTGCAACACGTCTCCTCACGTTGTGCTGTATTTCTTTTCTTTCATCCCTGTCCTGTTCACCTCTGTCATATTGTATGTGTGTTTAATTATACGTTTTGGACGGGTTGATCGCTAATTTCATTGTTCTAGTACTTGTTACTCTGTGCAATGACAATAAAGGAAATCTGATATCTGATAATGTTAATTAAAATGTAAAGGTGTGAGTGTTAAGAAAAGTTTTATGTCACCAGGCCACAGAAATACTGAGCACTTAATATAATTATGTCTGTCTACTAGGCTCTACTAGGATACCTCCCTGTCCAGGCAGCTTCCTGTGCGACAACCGTACCTGTGTGAACATGTCACAAGTGTGCAACGGCGTCCCAGACTGTCCACGGGGCGATGATGAGTTGGTGTGTGGTGAGTTCTCATGAGATGAGGAGGAGAGAGGTGAGCACAGAAGTGTGGAGAGATGGAGTGAAGAGTTCGAGCAAGGTTCTAAAAAAGACCTGACAAAATGTTCTTTGTTATGTTCAAAGACCGAAACATAGGAATAAAAAAGGAATGAAGGAAGGGAAGCATAGATAGAGGAAGAAGCAAAGGAAGAAACACATTTGATGGTGACAGATATTGAAATCTGTGGTATGTTCAATAATATTTTTTTAATTCTTGCTCTGTCCAGATAAAACTGTCTCACCAGTTCCCCCTGGTGGTAGAAACACCACCGTCCCCTGTCCAGAGTTTACCTGTATGGATGGGTCCTGTGTCCCCTTCAACATGGTACGTCTATGTCCCACATGATATCCATCACCAGCAAGCCACACTATATAATATATTTAGGTGGTAGTGGGTGATTGATTAGGTTAAGTTAGTTGTTGTATTGTATAATAGCATTATCTCCTACTAGACCTTTTTGTGAATCTGAGGATTTGGACAGAATTTCCTTACAGTTCTTTTCTTGTCTAGAAATAGTACAAAAAAAGTGTTTCATACAAGAGAGATGTAACACAAAGTGCTTCACATAAAAAGGAGAAAGTAATAATAATAATAATAATAATAATAATATATATTTTTTTTAAATCATAAAAAAATAAAAAATAAAGTAAGTTAAGATAAAATAAAATAAAAACAAAAGTAAATAATGATAACAATAAAAAGTAAAAAAAAAGCTACATAAAAAAGATAAAAACAATAAATAAATAATTAAAAGTAGAGCATGATAATATATATATATGTATATATATATATATATATATATATAGATAGACTAATAAATAGTAGCAAATAAATAAACAAATAAAAGAGAAGATGTAAAACTAAGATGCATGAGCAGAAAAATCTCTAAAAATGGTAAACGCCAATTTAAAATCTAAGTCTTAAGTTTGCTCTTAAATATATATCTGCATCTGTACCCCCTCCTTCAATTACCATTCCTGTTCACTAACCCCACCCTGTTGCTTAGGTGTGTAATGGTGTTGGAGACTGCCCAGACTCCTCACCAGCTCCACCTGGAGGCCCCACTGATGAGCAGGGCTGTAGAAGCTGGAGCTCCTGGGGCCCATGGGGCCCCTGCAGCACCTCCTGTGGTACAGGCTCCATGAGCCGACAGAGAAGCTGCCCTCCAGGAGATCCACTGCTCCACTGTCAGGGACAGGACCTGCAGAGGCAGCAATGCTTCAACACCACCTGCCCTGGTAAGAAGGTGGACAGGAACTAAAAAATAAAAATGTTTCAGAATAAACTGGCTCAAAGTCCTGATACACATGAAGTGTGATTCTCTCTTCTCCCTCTACAGTGGATGGTGAGTGGCAGCCGTGGGTGAGCTGGTCCAACTGCTCCAGTGGTTGTGGTGGAGTTCAGGTCAGACACAGAGGCTGCATCCCTCCTCGCTACGGAGGCCGAGGCTGTTCACAGCTTCCTGGACCATCCAACCTGCCCATGGAAATTAGTAAGAGCTGTCTGTAAACTGAAGTTAAAATGATACAAACAATGTTCATGGTTAGCAATACAAAGGTACACTAATTGAGGAGGCAAGTTTTAACTTTAAACTGATCAAAATTAAATTTCCAAAGTAACATGGACTCTATTTAATGACGGTATGGTGCTTTGGGATTTTAAAAATAACATTTTTGTATTGCTGTGAAATTGACACTGACACAAAATGACCAAAAAAACTGTTATTGGTGTAAAGGCAAATATCTCCTAACCAAACCTCAGTATCTGCATGACTTCATACCACTAGAACTAAGAAAGGAACTATGTGTTTTTAATTCATTGTATTTGTGGTACTAAATTGATCTTTTTATACCAAATAAATCATGGTTTGTTGCTTAAAAACTTAGCTGATAGTGTTTTTCCAAAATGCAAAAGACAAAAAACAATCCAGACCAGTGTTTTCCCTAGAATTTTTTTCAGCAGCAGTGTTGCTGTGTCCGTGACCATGAGCAGTGCTGCCAACTTCTCAGTAAGGAAAGAAGCTATTGGCTGTACAAAAAGTCGCTAGAAGTCACTAAATGACGTCATCGCCTAATTTGCATAAATGTTCATGTACTTGTAATGGACGCTGTAGGAGAGAGGAATAACAAAAAGGGAGTAAAAAATACCCTGAATATGTTTAGAACTGCAAGTGCACTGTCTTCTGTCACAATTTCAACCCTCCTCCTCAGGACCGGCTAAAGTGACCCAAAAGAGACACTGACTGTAAACCAGCCAGCGGAGACTTTGCGCATGCATGATTTGCAGACTGGATGCTAAGGGGTTAACATCCCCTCTGGCTCTGTTACTGCAACTGGGAGAGACTCCTGCGGGAGGACTGTGCCGCTTCGACTCTCAGAAAGAGTCTCCGAAAGTCTTCAGTAACACCAGAAAAAGTCGATAGATTTGTCGCTAGTCGCTTTTTTGAAAAATAGTCGCTAGGGGGGTCTGAAAAGTCGCTAAATCTAGCAACAAATTCACTAAGTTGGCAACACTGCCGCTCACTGCCCTAAGGAGCTAAGCTGTTACGTTGACGTTGACGTTACGCTACCTGTGCTACTTGCTATATAGACTGTGTATAAGCTTGAATGTTAACATTTTACATTGATGTCCTAAGAGGGTCAGACAGGATTTGATGCATTCGTTGATGACTCAAAACAAGTCGAAAATAACGTTGTGTGTTGTTGTGCTCACACAGTGTATGTCAATCATTAGTGGTGATATTAATGATCATGTGAAATTTCAGCAGCGGCGCACGTAATTTAGCAGCGGTGGTGCGCTGCTGCTGAATGTATGTAGGGGAAACACTGCTGGCTCATCCCAACAAGAAAATATAATCAAAATGCAGAGTTGCAAAGACTGTGGGGATGCTAAGAAGGATTAAAGGATTAAAAATTAACTTTTTTCCTTTTCTTCCCTGTTCCACTGCAGAGCCTTGTCCTGACGATGGATGTGCCAACAGCAGCTGTCCCTCTGGGCTGGTGAGACACAGCTGTGCTCCCTGTCCACTGTCCTGTGCCCACATCAGCAGTGGGACCACCTGTGATCCGGTCACACCCTGCTCCTCAGGTCACTCAATTGCTGCTTGTAATCCATTTTGAAATTTCCAACATCATTTTTAGTTTCCCCTCATATGCTTTTTTCTAACTATCAATGTGTCTCTTCTAACTTCAGGTTGTTGGTGTCCAGAGGGTCAGGTGATGAGCCACATGCAACAGTGTGTGTCACCAGAGGAGTGTGTGTGTGAGGTGGCAGGTGTGCGCTACTGGCCGGGCCAGCAGATGAAGCTGGACTGTGAGATTTGTGTTTGTGAGAGAGGAAGGCCTCAGAGGTGCCAGCCCAACCCAGACTGTTCAGGTGAGTGTGTGAAGTTCAGCCACTCTGGTGTTTCACTTCAACATCAACAACAAAGTGTGAGCCATCCCACACAGTGTGTTTTGTAACACTGCAGTGCACTGTGGCTGGTCGTCATGGTCTGAGTGGGGAGAGTGTTTGGGGCCGTGTGGCGTTCAGAGTGTCCAGTGGTCGTTCCGCAGTCCAAACAACCCCACCAAGCACGGAGACGGGAGGACATGTCGAGGAATTTACAGGAAAGCCCGGCGGTACGTAGCCCCCTCACCATAGGACTGTTAACTACTGTTATGGCCTCATTAGTCTGTGGCCTAGAGGTTAGGAATCAGGCTTGTAACTGGAGGGTGGCAGGTTAGAATACCAGGATTGACAGTAGTGCCCTTGAGCAAGGCACATAACCCCTCCCTGGACGCACACACTGAAAAAAAGGTGTGTCTAAAAACCAGATAAAAACACTAAATCTGAGGGAAATTATCTTGCTGCATGGACAGATAATTTCACTTGACAAGATTTCTTAAATTTAGATTATTAAATCTAGAAATAAGCATGTTGAACACTTAAAAAAGAAAGAAAGAGTTAAGAAATTAACTCTTAGAACAAGATAAACGATCTAACACTTCTAAATCTAAAGTTTTAATGTTTTGGTGTCACATCCAACATCTCTGTTATTGCCACTATCATGACATTTTATAAATGGGTATAAAACTGGAATTGTTAATTTACTGAGCACATTCATTCTACCTTGTATGCAAGATACAAACAAAAATTTTAGATTTTAAGTTTGGTGTAGATATTTGTCATCCACAGAACTCTTGACCTTTTGTCTATTACTGCCTTTAGGCAAACATTTTACATTTACAAACATTATAAAATCAAATGAGCAGTTTAAATCAGAATGAGACACATGAGATCTTATTTTTTAGATCTCAATTTCTGCACCTGATAATTACTGACCACTGCACTGTACTGTACTTTACTGTTTCATTACCTCTCAAAGAAGAAAACCTATTATGATGCATTCCACTTATGAGCAAACACACATATATGTGTATACATACACGATATATTTTTCAATGTGATATGGAATTAGACCATATCGCATATATCGATATACTTCAAATTCGGACTGTGATCCTTGCTCTAGGCAAGCTGCAGCCTTTATTTAAGATTTTTTTTTTTTTAATGTGCACTTTGTGGAGCTTTGATTTTAAAAAAGGTACTCTTGTTCTTATACAGTATTTATTTTCACTTAAATAAACAGTTTCAATAAAACTACTTGTGACATGTCATATTTGACTTTGACTGAACATTTGCTCTCACTTTGCGATAAAAATATCAGGATATATATTGTATATCGAGATATCACTTTTGGTCCATATCGCCCAGCCCTAACTGCACCGGCATACATTTTCAACTAGTGTGTGTGTGTGTGTGTGTGTGTGTGTGTGCAGGTGCCAGACAGACCCCTGTGTGGAGTGTGAGTACCAGGGTCAGTCCCATGCAGTAGGAGACAGATGGAGGTCAGACCACTGCCAGCTGTGTCACTGCCTGCCCAACCTTACAGTGCAGTGCTCCCCCTACTGTCCATACGCTGCCAGTGGATGCCCACAGGTAAGACAGGAATTGTGTTTACGCGTTAAAGTGACTGCACTTACTGTACATGCATGGATATTTTTGCACATATATTTGAGTATGTGACGGTGTGCTCTTAAATGTTTCCATCTTATCTAATGTAAACAGTCTAATCCACAGCTCCGCTTCCTCTGCATCCTTTGCTTTTCCACTACATAGTTGTGTTCCATAGCAACTCTACCACACGTGCAACTGAGTCAAATGTTGTTGTTTTTGTGCAGGGCCAGAGTCTGGTGCCTGGAGAGGGAGACAAGTGTTGTTATTGTGAAGGTAAAAACTGTTCTGCTAACGGCACTGAATAAATGTCCTTCTGTTTGATGATGAACAAAATTATTTGCTATCCTTGCCTTCTGACCACAGAAATATCTCACATGTATGTCACCTGTATTTGTTTATTTTCATGATTGAATAAGCTTTAAATGTATAAAGAGCTTTTGTTGATAAAAGATAAAGAAAATTTGACCTAAAAAGGATGAGAAAAATAAAATCTTTGTAAAGATCCTACTATTTTTGTCCCTCCACAACAATATGGTAGAAATCCATACACTGTAAAAAAAAAAAAAATGTTAATTACAGTAAAACACTATCAAATTGCATCAGAAATAGGCGTAATATTAAAAATGTGTATATCACCGTAGTAGACACTAAATTACCGTAAATCAAGGAATAGTACAAAACTTAAACTATAAAAGTATTTAAAAAAATAAAAGGAGAATTAATGGAGAAATACCATAATGTCACAAAAACACAATTGCAAACCCTAAATTGCGGTTTTTGCTGATATTTACATTTAAATTCACAGTATAAAACCCACTCACTGTATTTTTTACATTTTTTTTTATTTTTTACATTTTTTACAGTGTATATATGATCCAGTTCATTGTTTCAAAAACTGCGACAAAGTGATTGTTCTCTGACATTAATCTCTCTATTCTACATCACCTCTGTAGGAGAAAATATCACCGTTCTTGTGACAATCAGCCCAGTCACGGTTACCTCCACACCAGCAGAGGGCACTACACCTGTGGTTCCCACATATCCACTTCCTCCTGGAGGTTAGTGAGGAGGAGGAAGACAATTTAAGCTTTTTTAGCATCTATGATTATTATCTAAGACTTGAGCTATTTCATCATTTAATGTAATGGAAGCTCACTTGCTCTCCTCCTTTGTCCAGATGAGTGTTGGTCTCCTCTGGGTGTTCAGACTCTTCCAGACTCCAGTTTCAGTGCCTCTTCAAAGCAGACTGGTCACCCCCCTGAAGCAGGGCGCCTCCATGGCTGGGACCCTCATACAGACCTCCAGGTACACAAAGCTGATAGATTTTTACTAACAACCAGATGGTGTTAGTTGCTAATCCTTTCAAGTTTCAAGACTGCTGTGCTGTAGATTGCACCCTGACCTTTGGAAAGAAAATGTTGATGTGCATAGGTAGATATAAACTAGCTAACATGAGCTTCTGGGCCTTAAGGCTCTAATGTAAGGGAGGTTTGTTGGTAGATTTCACAATTCTGCTTTTGTTTCTTTTCCCAAACACTTTTATTTGTGTCATCAGTATGTTCTGTGTTTCTTAGCCATGCTTGCAGTTTGGCTCAAGTGATGGCAATGTTGTTTGGTTGTTCATCCCTATACCAAAATAAAATATTACCAGAATAATTGGATGGATTACATCAGAGTCTCATGGGAAGAATCTGAATGTCTTTGGTTATTATCTGATTTTACTTCTTGTGCCTTCAGCAACATTAAACTTTAGGTTTTGAGTGAAATGACTTGTCATCTGTAGAATGGATTGCCAAGCTTTGGTACAGACATTCATGTCCCCCTTAAGATTAATTGTAATCATTTTCTTCTGCATTATCAGGTTAAAATGTCCAATATATTGGTTGATGCCACCTACTAATATGGAAGTGTTTGAAAACCAAACAACTATGGATGGCAACAACTGTCATTCAATGTAATTATCAAAATGTAATGTATATGCTATATTGTCACGAACCTGGTCTCACAGGAATCCGTGAAATAGCCACGGAATCACTCAAATTTCCGTGAAACTGACACGGATTTCGCTACAATGCAAGTTAATGACAGTCATATCCCGTGGCTATTCCAACATACAAAGTGATTATGTACATTCACTGAGTGAATATTTAGAAAATAAAACATAAATTCTCGCTAGAAATGTGATCAAAATCCATTTTTATGCAGAAACTAAGTCAAAATATTGTTTTTTTTCACTAAAAATGAGAGAACTGTCCGCCATGTTTTTTGTTCTGACCGCCGGGACCTTAAAAGTCACGTGACTTGGAACAACATGACATAGTCATATCCCGTGGCTATTCCATGGATATTTTTTCCTATTGGTTTGGAAATTTTAGTGATTCCGTGGCTATTCCACGGATTTTGAGTTAAGCGAATCCGTGGCTATTTCACGGATTCCTGTGAGACCATGTTGATTGTCACATGACATTTTGATCTCCACATGACCAACTCTGTATTTATACAACCATCTTGAAGTCTTAAACGTGGGAATTTTTCCCATCTCTGCTATCCTGCTGCAACATAAACTCGATGTGGAATTTACCATTTATCTGCAGGGCTGGAGCCCTGAACCTGAGGAGTATAAGGACCTACCACAGCGGAGCCCTGAGGGACACACGAGCAACACACAAAGTCCATACCTCCAGATAGACCTGCTGAAACCATTCAACATCACTGGTAAACATTTATGCAAGTGCTTTAGAACAAGTACAGGTTGAAATGCTGCTGTTCTTAATGCAAATTCCTATATGATCTTATTTGTCAGTAAGACAAATAAAATGCTTTCATCCCTCTGCCCTCCTGCAGGTGTGCTACTCCAGGGTGGTGGTGTCTTTGGCACTTTTGTGTCCAGCTTCTACCTCCAGTTCAGCCAGGACGGCAGACAGTGGTACACTTACAAAGAGCTTGTTACAGACGCCCGGCCCAGAGCCAAGGTTAGACATGAACCCATTAACCCTCTGGAGTCTCCAAAATCACATCCAGACTAGAAAACAAAGCAGCGTGGAGCCCTACTGTAAATTTACCTCTAAAGTTCTGGCTGTAAACTCCATGAGGCCAGTTTAATCCTCTTATATGTTATATTTGCAACCTTTGTACACATTTGCAACATTTACATTTTTTTATTGAGCATGATAGTGTTTTGGAAGTAAAACAAATATTCAAAATCACATTTTATGTTGGACTAAAGGACTAAAACACAAAATGACTAAAAAAAGACACAAAATAACCAAAAAAAGACACAAAATAACCAAAAAAAGACACAAAATGACCAAAAAAAGACACAAAATGAGAAGACAGAATGACCAAAAAACCCACAGAAGACACAAAATGACAAAAAAGACACAAAATGACCAAAAAAAAAAACAAACTAAAAAGATATAAATGACCAAAAAAAGACACAAATTGACTTACAGACACAAAAAGACATGAAAAGGATTAAAAATTGGGCAAAATAGCCCAAGATTCCTTAGAGTTAAGTACATGCATCTTTAGACGGAAGGCCACTTGCCATTGCTTTTTCAGATCATTTAATTGGTGTATTACCACTCTCCCTCCAGGTTTTCAATGGAAACCATGATGATCGAGGCGTGGCAGAGAGCCGACTGGACAGGATGGTTTCTGCTCAGTTTGTCCGCCTGCTGCCACACGACTTCCAGAATGGCATCTACCTTAGACTTGAGATCATGGGCTGTGGAGATGGTTAGTAGATAGCTGGATTATTTGAAGTTAGGTTGTATGAGGTATTGTCAGTTAATTACCTACAGTAGATGTCGGCCTGCACACCCCCAATTTAGAGAAGCAGGTAGGAGCAAAGGCACGAAAGCTAAGTAAAGTACTGCTGTGGACAGAGGCAGCAGAAAAATGTTCTTTAACTACCTAAAAACTGACCACGTAAAAAAAATCTAAATCAGTTTAAGTATATGCTATAATTGGTATACCATTGTCTAGGTCGGTCAATTTGTCAACTTGTTTTTTTGTCAGTGTTATAGCCATAGACTGTATAAATAATGGACGTAGTCACCGTGACGTCACCCATTGGTTTGTGGCCTGATGGAAGCATCGAGTTCAGCTTTACACTCGTAGCCATCTTGTGTCGCCATCTTGTTTCCGATACGGGGAGCAGACCATATCTGGACTGTGGAGGAGGAGAGGGATCTGATCACTGACTACAGCCTCTCTACACCTCAACCTGACTGAGAGAAGCTGCTGCTAATTCATGTTAGCATTAACTGGAGCATTAACTGGGATGTTAGTTTTGGCTAGCAAAAAACAAAAACAAAATGTTTGTTACTGACCTCAGAAAACTGACCAGCGACTCCTTGGAGTGTCTGTTAGTCCAACCAAACGCTGAACAAGACATTTTTACTGAAGAAAACGTTCAAATAAACTGTCATTAAGTGAAAATACAGTGAAAGGGTCAAAGTTATGAGCCCAAACCGCTATACCTCCTCTTTTCTGTCTATATAACGTTATATATAACTTTATTGACTCGTTGCCGTGGATATGCATTGGTCTGCTTCTCTCCTGATGACGGCTCTCCTTGTGAGTGACCTGTCAATCAAAGGTAGTCACACCCCAAATCATATGATTCTTTATCTTCTATTTTCTTCTAAATGGGGCCATTATTAGAACTATTAACAGCAAATTGTATTTAAGAAGATTTTTTACTAGCGATTAAAACCGTAGAGTTGTCCCAAAAACTTTTTCTGAGGTAATAAATCAAGTGAGAAGTTTTCTCATTTTGTATTAAAATGAATGGAAAAAAATCCTTTTGCAGCCGCCATCAGCACCCTATGCTGGATTTTTTTTGTAGAATGCAGTTTAAGGCACTTCCTGGTTTGCCTCACTGCTCAGACCTGGAGGTTGCCGCCTGGTTATAGCATCACTTTGGTGATTTAAAGCATTAGTTCAGATTCACCAAAGTCACACAATAACAACAAACAAAGTAACAAATTGGGTTGTGGTAAACCAACGATCCCATGTTCTGCAAGGTAAAGTGACTGTTACTGTCATTTTAATCTGGTGGCTTTAAAGAGAGCATACACAACAGCTTCAGTTCAGCTGTCTGCTGGCAGGGTAAAGTGGTTCAAGTATTCTAAATGTAGAATTCACCTAAATATTGATATTACTATTGAGTTTTTGTGACCTTTTTATGTCGCTATAATATACTTTCACTTACACTCTCGTCCACAGCTCTACACTGCTCAGCTGCCATGTCAGTATTCCTCCTGCTTCTCTATACTGGGGCCCTGCAGACTACCATCCACTGTAGTTAATACACTGTCTGTGGATAAAAACATCATTAAAACCCCACTTAGAAAATATCCAGACCATCCCTGTCATGTTATTTTGCTGGTGTTATGTGGTTTTGTGTACGGTAAATGAAAATATTCTAAAAAAGTTTCTCCTCTCCTCTCCTCCAGGTTTCCACTGGCTGACTACCCCTACGCCTCCCTCCCCTATCTCGCCAGTAGGTGGCTGCAGAGAGAAGGAGTTCCACTGTGAAAACGGTCGCTGTGTTCCAGCAGGTCCACTTGGAGTTGTTTGTGATGGAGTCAATGACTGTGGGGACGGATCAGATGAGATGTACTGTGGTAAGCTTTACACCCTAACACACCACAGTTTCAGTTATTGTATGAGAACCTTGCAGTTTTTCCTGGGATGTGGTAGAAAGGAAACCTGCTACAATCCAGTTATAAAAGTGTTTCCCATTAAAAACCTAAACTCTCTGTCCCGCCAGAGTCTTGTGTGCTGGGTCACATTTCAAGCTACTGAAAGTATTTTTACACGATTCATAATATAAAGTTATTTTGCGTTGTGTTGCCGTTTCTCAGCAGAGTCTGTCACCCATCAATCAGTCAAAGCCCCACCCCCACCTCTCCATGTCTCCTCCGAGACATGCGCACGCATTCACACACTTAAACACGCACTGAATTTTAGCTGCCCACCCGCTTTCCTCTTCAAAACAATTTCAGCATGATAGAGAAACGTGTCTACCTGTCAATATCAGTCCTTACCCCTCATGATTGATCCATATGCGTGTGTGCACGCTGTGCCAAATATTATCAACCTGCACGGGCCGATCAGAGATGATAAGTGATGGCCAGATGAAGCTCCATGAAGCCTAGAAGCTTTCCATCCAATTGTTTCAAAAAAAGGTTCATTTCTCGAGGTTTCATGTGCTCACAAACCCCCCTACTGGTCAAAACCTTTATTGTCATTTCAACTATTTGTGATGGCTTCAAATGTCATCAGTGACATCACTCGTCCTTAAAGAAACAAGCCTCGATACGCGCTTCATGAAAGACTTCCTGGATTTCTCGACACGCTCCGAAGCCTCAGCACAGTCCGTCCCATCACTAGAGATGATCCAAGCACACTGCTGCATACGCTGTTCGGTAGCCGTGAGCTAACATTAGCTAACAATGAAAGTTGTTTTTATCACACTAAAACTTCCTGTCGCTAAACGCATGCAGCTTTCAAAATGAGAGAAAGAGAAAAGTGTGTTTACAGAATCAACCACAGAATTTACAAGAAGACTGTCAAAATAAGATGCCTTAAATTGAATACACAAGAACCCTTATTCTCCTTAAATAATTAAATAATTCTTAAAATATGCAATCATTTAGATCAGTATATATGATGGAATATTGGCATTAGAATGTGTAAAAGGCCACCAAATTTGGGCTTTTATTGAGAAAAAAATTCTCCTGGGGGGATCCTACAATACGGTATCTCCTGACTGTAAAAAAATGTTATGCGAGATGTTTTTTGATTGAGCTCTCATAAAATCCTGTGCGAAACACTGCATAAACTGTCGGCCATCTTTTGTCCTGGTGCTTTTTAATTGGCGCTTTTTAATTTCTTAAATAGACTTTTCTATATTCAGCTTTGGTATGTGTGACTTGCAATCATTCTTACTTATGTTGCAGGTACACAGCCATCCTCTACAGCGGTCAGTCCACGCAGCTGCCCTGCAGGTCAGTTCTCCTGCCCTCCACCAGGGGGCTGCATTGAGGCAGGGAAGCGTTGTGATGGGATCCCCCACTGTCCCAGAGGAGAGGATGAAGCTGGCTGCCACTCTCACGGCAAAGTCACTGCCCAGTCAGACAGGTAGAGGGCATTATTATCATATGGTAATAGTCAAGTCAAGTCAAGTCATGTTTATTGATATAGCCCATTTCGAACATGGTCTCACAGGAATCCGTGAAATAGCCACGGATTCGCTTAACTGAAAATTCGTGGAATAGCCACGGAATCACTCAAATTTCCGTGAAACTGACACGGATTTCGCTACAATGCAAGTTAATGACAGTCATATCCCGTGGCTATTCCATGGATATTTTTTCCAATTGGTTTGTTCCAAGTCACGTGACTTTCAAGGTTCCGGCGGTCAGAACAAAAAACATGGCGGACAGTTCTCTCATTTTTTGTGAAAAAATCAATATTTTGACTTAGTTTTTGCATAAAAATGGGTTTTGATCACATTTCTAGCGAGAAATATATGTTTTATTTTCTAAATATTCAGTCGTTGAATGTACATAATCACTTTGTATGTTGGAATGTGTATGTCATTAACTTGCATTGTAGCTGAATCCGTGTCAGTTTCACGGAAATCTGAGTGATTCCGTGGCTATTCCACGGATTCTGAGTTAAGCGAATCCGTGGCTATTTCACGGATTCCTGTGAGACCATGTTGCCCATTTCATACACAGAACGGTAGCACAATGTGCTTAACATAATCATAACAATCACATATTAAAATATCTAAAATGTCATGTCATAAGAGGTCAAATCGATTAAAATAGTTCAAATAATTTTAATTTAAAAAATGAAGACATGTACAGTTGATAATAATATGTTATAGTTGTAGTCATTACTGCTTGTTACCTTGTATTTTATCTCTGTTTATCCAGCTCTTCTTTCATTCTTTCTTGGTTTTTACAGACCATACACCCCCACCCCCGCCCCTCTCAGGACTCCATCCATAGCTGCTGTCACTCATCCTGCAGTAACACCAACGGTAAGAGAAGACTTTGATTAATCGTCAGTTCTTCTGTTTTCACTCCTTTTCTTTCTAATGTCATCTAAAGAAAACAGTAATAAATGATGATTAGATGATAGGACAGAAAGTTATTCAACAGTTAGTCACAGTTTAGTGTGATTAAAACAACTTATTGTTAGCTAATGTTAGCTCGCGGCTACTGAACGGCGTATGCAGCAGTGTGTTACGATTAGGGCTGGGCGATATGGACCAAAAGTCATATCCCGATATATTTAGGCTGAATATTGATATATGGTATATATCCCAATATTTTTATCACACAGTGAGAGCAAATTTTCAGTCAAAATCAAAGCCAAATATGACATGTCACAAGTAGTTATATTGAAACCATTCATTTAAGTGAACATAAATACTCTAATCAACAGGTTAAACAATTTTTTATTACATTTCATACAGCAGCAGCATACAATACACACAGATGTATCAGTGATGACTATGGATGCATCAATTTGTTTTAAGCAAATTAGAAAATTTTCATTTTGTTTTATTAATACTTTACAGCTAATATTTACACTAATAATGTATTGTCTGTGGAATTTATTTGGGAAGGGGTAAAAGACAGAGATTCTACCTTTTCCCAGCCTTAACTGCTAACAGACAGAATTAGACAAGAATATAAATAGGTTAATATTGGTACATAATGTATATCTATATACACTTAATTTATTTTCTAATGTATTTACAGGATGGTGGCCCAGGATATCGTGGTGAGCCTCTGTTCATTTTGTGTTTTGAAAGCCTCCGTTCATTTTTTATAAAAGTAAAACTCAAAAGCTCCTGCAGGCCAAATGCTTGAATGTGTTGTATTTGAAGTGTTCAGTTTGCCAAACTGGCTCTGTTGGATAGTGTTAAAATTCATCGTATTCTGCAGGCATCTGCTCCTCTCCCCTCGGACTGGAGGATGGGAGAATTCGATATGGTCAGCTGACCTCGTCTTCATCTCGTGAGAACAACCCTGCTGACGCCGGACGACTGAACATCGTCCCTAACGTGTGAGTGATCTGATCTTTGTATGGTTGTCATATGGGCTTAAATTTGTTTAATTAATAGCTGTAAATGCACAGAGGGTGATCTACAAATAGCCCTTGATTTGCACACGTGATTTGCTATCCACAAATACAAATTTCTAATTTGTAACTTGTATTTTGGTGATCCACAAATGCTGAATCACACTTCACAAGCAGAATTTTCAGTTTTACAAATGCCTCTTTTTTCTTTTTTTTTTTTTTTTTTTTTTTTTCAAATACACATTTATTTGTAAAAACCAACACACAAGTTACAAATCCTATGGCGGGCCATTTGTGAATCACAAGCAATTTGCTTGTGGATCTGTGTGGATCTCGTCAAGAACGTCTCAAAAATGCATCTTTGAGGAAAGAGATGCGTGTGTGATTGATAATTCAGTAATGCAGAGTCACACTTCACAAACAGAATTTTCAGTTTTAGAAATTTATTTTTTGTTTTTACAAATGGAAAAGTGGGTATTTACAAATACACAATATATTTACAAATACACACTTAGTTGTAAAAACCAAAATACAAGTTACAAATTTGAAATTTGTATTTGTGGATAGCAAAACACTAGCCTGGGTATACCCATACTGCCTTGCGCGATTGAATTTCATTTTTAACCTCCAGGCAGTCTGGCAACCAGAGAGGTTTCTTAGCCCTGTTTTAGGGATCCAATCACAGAGCGGGGAGGGACGGCAAGACGATGACGCGTACTACTCGGCACTTGGAAGCTTGTAGTTTTCTTACGGATCCAACATGGCTGCTGCAGACGCGAAACTCTCTTTAGCTGTAGATGGTGTTGTCAGTGGATGTGTGTGGCTGAATGACATGAGGGGGAATAAAGCGTGGAAATAAATAATCTTGCAGAAAGCGAGAACTGGAGAAGCAAAGCAGCAAGCAACACTCTCTCACAGACACACACACAACAAACATCCATTTCTGTAGCTCTACAACGTCATCTGGTATAACTGATACGATTGGCTAAGAGCTACCTACAGACGCTTTGATAGACATCCTTAGCGCCCAATAAACGACTCCAGAGGATCGTAAACGACACCTCCTCTACGGAGAAATGAACGGATGGTTGCCAGACTAGATCTCATTTGAGATTAGTCTGGTGTTAGCCAGGCTAGCAAAACACGTGTGCAAATCAAGGACTATTTGTAGACCACCCTCTGTGCGTTTACAGGTATTAATGAGACAAATTTCAGCCCATATTGTCACCACTAAAGTATCACTTTGTTTGAACATTTGATATGTTTTTTTTAATCACCTGAAAGCCTGGTGAATGATTAATATGTAAAGCACCTGAAAATATTACAAACTGTGACTATGATCTTTTATGCAGTCAGGTTATGGAGCCAGGATGGAGCCCCTTACCTGCAGATCCACAGCCATATTTTCAGGTGGACTTCCTTGAACCTACATGGGTATCAGGGGTGGTGACCCAGGGCAGTGAACGCATGTGGGGTTACCTCACTAAATACCGCCTCGCCTTCGCTCTGCACAGCAGCCTCTTCACTGACTATACTGAGGACGGGAAGCCTGGTGGCCCTGCTAAGGTAATCTGTACTGATTTGGACTTTTACTGTCTTAGTCAACATATGTCGCTTTCTATATAAACATTTATTCTCATATGAATTAATGTTTCATGAATGGATTTGTAACGACTGCGAATGTAATAATGCCCACAAACGTAATAAACCACAAACGTAATTATAATCTGCAGCTTTTAATGCAATAATCCCACAAATTTAATAAATTCTCCACAAACGTAATAGCCGCTGCCTACTACAAACATAACGCGCAATTTCCCACAAATGTAATAACTATTACGTTTGCAAGGACTTATTATGTTTACCGCGAAGTGAAAATCTTCAACTTTCAATATTGTAATAAATTCCCACGATGTAATAATACAAAGAATAATGGTTGTTGTTTGTTGTGGTTGTTGTTGTGTTTGTTCTCTCTCTCTCTCTCTCTTTCTCTCTCTCTCTCTCTCTCTCTCACTGCTGTCACTACCTGCCAAGTCTATCAATTTCCCCCCTCCACTCAAAAATGTGTTTTCATATTGCTCCTACACTTGAATGTTTGAGTTTCCAACTTTTTTGATGCCATATTATTGCATATTTCTTGATTATGGATTTTAATGAGGGAAAAGGATTTTAACAAGATCATTTAACTTTTTGGGTGTGAAAACTATACGAGTCACATTAGCCTATTATTCAAATAAAGGTATTTTATATAAGCTACACCTTAAAACATGTCTAGAAGGAGTCTTTAATAATTGAATTGTGTGGGGGGGGGAACGGAGAGCCAGCAGCTTGATTTTGCACCCACGGTCAGTATTAGTAGTGTGTGTATAGGCAAACAAACAAACAATCAACAACAACCACAACAACCACTATGTATTGCATTGCTACATTTGTGGGAACTTATTACAATTTTGAAAGTTGAAGATTTTCACTCTCCCACAAACGTAATAAGTCCCTGCAAACGTAATAGTTATTACATTTGTGGGAAATCGCGTGTTACGTTTGAAGTAGGCAGCGGATATTGCGTTTGTGGAAAATGTATTACGTTTGGGATTATTGCATTCGCGGGCGTTACAGGATTCATACATGATAGAGAACAAGAAAAATCTGATACATTAATCATTCCATGCACTCATACACTACCGGTCAAAAGTTTTAGAACACCCCAATTTTTCCAGTTTTTTATTGAAATTCAAGCAGTTCAAGTCAAATGAACAGCTTGAAAGGGTACAAAGGTAAGTGGTGAACTGCCAGAGGTAAATAAAAAAAGATAAGCTTAACCAAAACTGAAAAATAATGTACATTTCAGAATTATACAAGTAGGCCTTTTTCAGGGAACAAGAAATGGGTTAACAACTTAACTCTATGGAGTTTTGGGCTATTTTATCCATTTTTGAATTCTTTTCATGTCTTTGTAAGTCATTTTATGTCTTTTTTGGTAATTTTGTGTCTTTTTTTAGTCATTTTGTGTCTTTTGGTGTCTTTTTTTTGTAATTTTTTAGTCCTTTAGTCCAACATAAAATGTGATTTTGAATCTTTTTTTTACTTTCAAAACACTATCACACTCAATCAAGAATTTTAAATGTTGCAAATGTGCATTAATTTCAGAGTACACTGAGACATTAAACTGCATAATTTTCCATTTAATTCTGGAAAAGTTGGTGTGTTCTAAAACTTTTGACCAGTAGTGTATGTTGAAGTGTTGTGTTGGTTGGGGTGTCAGGTGTTTGAGGTGCGGATGGTGGGCAGGACCCCTGTGACCCGCTGGCTGGGTCGGCTGGTCAGAGCTCGCTACCTGCGCATCATCCCGGTGGAGTTCAGACACACCTTCTACCTGCGTGCTGAGGTCTTCGGCTGCAGAGGAGGTGAGGAATTCAACTGAAATCACAACTAAATGTTAACTTTCCTCATTCTCAGTTCATCTTGTAATCCAGTTCTTTGTTTTACACAGCTAGTGCTGGGATGTTCAGCCTTCTTCACATTGGTGTTAATATGAATCTCCTCCTGCTCCTGTAGATGAGCTGGTGACCCCCAGCAGTGTGACCACATCTCCCTCTGGTGGTGGGAAAGTGACTGTGCAGCGCTGTAAGCCAGGACAGTTCGCATGCCAGCACAGTGAAGAGTGTGTCTCTGTCTCTGTGCTCTGTGATGGTCGACCGGACTGCAAGGACCACTCTGATGAGATCAACTGTGGTGAGAGCTGAGTGATATTTGGTCCAGTATATTTTTATTTAAAGTCATGTCGTGCCCAATGTTATTGTAGTTCACGAAAACTAACAAAATAACGAAAACTAGAATTGAAAAAACATTTTAATTGTTAACTGAAATAATATAAAAACGAGAGTTTCTAAAAAAAACCCATAACTAACTGAAACTGTATTTTGTGGTTACAAAACTAACTAAAATTAACTAAAATGATTGTGAAAATGTCCTTTGTTTTCGTCTTTGTCAACTTTTTTCATACGTAAACCTTTTTGGTTGATATGAAATCTATTTCATCTATCTGGTTTTATGACTTAATAAACTTATTGGGACTCAGATGGATCAGACACAGGAAATAAAGGCAACATTTATTGTGACCTTATTGAATCTCACAGCCAACAAATACCCCATTACAAAAGAACTAAAACTAACGCTAAAACTAATAAAAACTAAACTATAACTAAGCATTTTCCAAAAAATAAAAACTAATTAAAACTAGCAAACTCACTGTAAAAACTAATTTAAACTAACTGAATTTGATAACAAAAAAATCACAACGAAATTAAAACTAAAACTAATGAAAAATCCAAAACTATTATAACCTTGGTCGTACCGCCAATGTTTGGTCTCTTTATATGATTAAAGCTGGGGTAGGCAGTTTTCTTTCTGCATCATTGGGCAAAATATCTATAATAGGCTTTTAGCATATTATAATTCAGATGGTCTGATAGAAAACAAGACTTCTGCACCTCCTCTTGGCTCTTTTTTCAGGCTTTGGAAAATCTAGCCCATGACCAGAAACTCTGGCCAATCACAGATCATTTCCATAAGAGGCTTTTCCTATTGGCTGTTTACGTATGCAGATGTGTGCATGTCCCTTCAGCTGGTGGAAGCCTGATTCAATGGTAGAAAATCCTGCAGAAAACACTGCTCTTCCAGCATTGGCAACAACTTGCTACACTACAAAGCAAAAAAGCACAAAGAAGGAATAGGGTGTTCTAAAAAAAGAGAGTCCTACAATAAATGTAATGAAACACGAGTCAGTATCGATGAAGCCTTTTAAAGATGCAGAGAAAATGTAGCTAATATCTTTTCCATGTGCTAACTGTATTCAATATGCAGATATTGACAGGTGTTTGTAGCAAGCTCCAGCCTCAAATCTCTAATCACCTCAAAGAGCTTTACAGGCACACAAGTTTGCAAAGAAATTTGCTCTCAAGGAACTGCTGCTATGCAATGTAGGCTAATAAGCTGAATAAGCTAATTAGCTGAATAAGCTAATAAGACAGTGAACTCATGGCTACACTTGTAGAAGGCTAAACTATTAGCAACATTTTCTCTTTATCTCTCTGACAGTTTAGCCTTCTGCTTACTGTAGCTATAGCCTCATGGCTTTGGTTAGTAAAAGGCTAAAACAACTGAAAACTGTCATTTTCTCTCTAACTCTGAAACATTTCCGCAATATTGACACACAGGAAAAAAACGCTACACCAGTCAATTCCGGGTTCATCCCTATGTTCCCCGAGACCCTTTTTTTAGAAAAAAGGTCCTATATTCCCCGTTTTTCCAAGAAGGGTCCTATGTTCCCCTGTACCAATACATACAGCATGTTCCCCGCAATCTATCATTCTTTACAGTAGGCTCTCAGCATGGCCAGCAGGCCTACCGTCGCATGGCCCACCTTAGCTCAAGCAGCCCAAAGCTTAAATTTGCACAGCAGCTACTTTCTGGTTACTTTGCAGTTCATTTTTTTTGCTTTTTAGATCTAGGATTACTCATGTTTGTATATTCCCACCCCTAATCATATTGTCTTGCATCGAGGTTTAGCTTTTTCCCTTTACGGTTAGGGTGAGGTTATTTGCATATATGCGTGTCTAACAGCCCGTAGGCCTACATAGGCCTATTTGCCATGGAATTTGGTAGTAATAGTGGAAAAAGTAACAGACCACGGAACATAGGACCCTTTTTGGGAAAAGCGGGGAAAAAGGGTCCTATGTTCCCCAGTCTCATACAAAGAGGGGAACATAGACACGCTCCCGTCAATTCTAAGCGCCTGAATTGACAGTTTGTTTGACAATTTGACACCTGAATTTTCTTCATGGGGATCAATAAAGGAATAACTCATCTTATGTTAATTTAGTCATGAAATATACAGCACCTTCCTGACTCCCTTGTGTTCCATTGTCTTTTATCCTTGTTTATCTTTCTGTATGTCTCCTTCTCCCCATCCTGCTCTTCAGGTACTGCTCCAACCAAAGGCCCTCCAGGACTACAGAACCAGACCAGCCCCACAGGGGGACCAGGTTTCCATGGTGTCAGTACAACAGGTGCCCCAGGCCTCCATACCACCAGGCCCCAAGGTGGCCATCCTGGTGTGGCTAGCCCAGGGGTCACAGGTCAAACTGGACTTCATAAATCTACAACGTCAAGTACAGGTATTATCGGCTGTTGATCAGATCTACTTTTCACTCTTTCTTGTTACATTTTTTACCTGGATTACTTCCCCCTTTTTTGGCTGTATCTGTTTGCAAATCACTTTTGATGAGTTCAGCCCATCCATCTAACCAGGGCTCAGCACTGGACAACCTGGACTGCATCTCACAACAGCCCTTGATTCTGGAAGACCTGGACTGCAAACCACAAAAGGTGAGAGACACAACAGCCTTGCTAGTTATCCTACAACCAGGCGTAACCCATGGATTATTACTTCATACAGGATGGGCATCCTTTACTGTATAACTTCTTTATTATTTTAATTACAGCCCCTTGGAACACTACAACCCCCCATGATGGTGGCCTACCCAGAGTCTGCAAGGAGGGCCAGTTTGTGTGCCGGTCTTTTGGCTGTGTTGATTCGGCACAGGTGTGTGACGGCAGACGGGACTGTTGGGACGGTTCAGATGAAGAACGCTGTGGTAAGCATCAACAATGACAAGGCAGAACTACTACAGTCTTATAAACACTGTTCACTAATCCAACCTGACTCTCTTTGCTAAACTGAGATCGCTGTACACCAGGGGTAGGCAACCTGTGGCTCTGGAGCCACATGTGGCTCTTTAGGACATCTGCAGTGGCCTCCTGTGGCTGTGACAAAAGAAATTATCCGAAAAGAAACATTCATTTCTTGACATTTTTATTTGTATTTATCATTGGTGTAGGCCCAAATAAATCTGTATTCTTCATTTGTAAAATGTGTACCTTATATATGCCATTAAAAAGTATTGGGGCTGATTGGGTTGCTGATATTGGTACCATAGTGAACATATATAGTTTCATGATGGACTTCACAGATCTGAGTAAAAAAGTGATCTAAAAAATGATATTCTTTGGAATAAAATAATAATTAGTGTGGTATTATTGGAAAAACTTGTTTGTGAGTTGAACCAACTTCCAGTGGCGGTTCTACACAGGGGCCTCCAGGGGCCACTGCCCCTGTGAAGAAGCCCTTGGCCCCTGCTGTGGCCCCTGTGTCAAATTAATAATAAAATGATCAATTTATAACAATGAATGACGGAACAATTCTTACCTATTTTTTGTTCAAACACTATCTCATTGTACACAAAATGAACCCAGATTGTGTACATTGTATAGTAGTTGAATTGTGCAATAAAAGCTTGTGTATATATATATGTAAAAAAAAAAGATAATTCTCACTGTGCTGCACTTTCAAAATAAAAAAAAGTAATTGTGCACAAAAATGAGAAATGTCATTGTCGTACAAAAATAGTTGTTATTGTTGGTAAGTCTCATTGTTTCAATCAATGTATTTGTATCTTCCAAATATACTTAAATTAGATTTTTAAATAACCTAAAATAAAGGATTTGAATGCTTAAATATCACCTTTGGCGTTTTTTAATGTGCCCTCTGATTAAACACTGGCCCCTGCTTGGCCCCCACAGTTAAACTGTTCTAGAACCGCCACTGCCAACTTCTATTATTGTGTTCCTATGTCTTACCAGGTACCACAGCCAGACCAGCAGTGACTTCACGAGGCCCACAGGTGCCCAGCCCCTGTTCTTCCAAGCAGTTCTCTTGCGAAAGTGGGGAGTGCGTTCACCTGGACCGCAGATGTGACCTGCGGAAGGACTGTGTGGATGGATCTGATGAAAAAGACTGTGGTAAGAAAAAAGCCCTGCATCACACTGCAAAAACCAACTGACACAAAATGAGAAATAAATAACGAGAATTAAGCAAATACATGCTTGAAACAAGTAAAATGATCTGCCAGTGCAGTAAGTGAGTTTTTCTTTGTCAGAATTCTTTAACCCTTTGATGCACAACATATTGACACCTCTTCTAATTCACAACATCCAAAATGACCCTCATTCATTCCCCATGTTATTTAATGCTTGCTGTGTGTTTCTGTGCTCTATCTTTTGATATAAACTTATTTTATGATTGAATATTCCAAGTATTCTTTAAATATCTTGTTTTTGATAAAAACAGATCATTATTTCCATTTTGCTTCTCATACTTTATGAAGGAAAAAAGTTTTTGTATTATTAAATAGCTTACTACTTGGCTAAGTAGCTTGCTAAGCTAACTACTTAGCTAACTTCTTGGCTAAGTAGTTAGCTTAGCAAGCTACTTAGCCAAGTAGTTAGCAATGTAATAATACAAAAACTTTTTTCCTTTTTTAGCTAAATACTTAGCCAAGAAGTTAACTCAGTATTTAGCTTAGCAAGCCACTTAACTAAATACTTAGCCAAGAAGTTAGCTAAGTAGTTAGCTTAGCAAGCTACTTAGCCAAATACTTAGCTTCATGTTTTTTGCAGTGCATCCTCAAGACCTGGAAAGTGAAGCCAAGTGCCTGACTCCACTGGCTTCAAAAAGAAGTCAAATTGTATAGAAATCTGAGAAAATGACCGTACCTCTGACTTGATTTATGAGCTTAGTAAACATTGTCATAAAGAGTTAATGGTCCGGTGACCCCCATCTCTTTAAACACTTGATGGGCCCACTTCAGAAGTGGTAATAAGACTGAATCCCAATAATTTTGTGATTCCTCTCTTCTCTTCTAGTGGACTGCATCATGTCCCCGTGGACAGCATGGAGTGCATGCAGTGTGTCCTGTGGTCTGGGCTCCATATTCCGACAGAGGGACATAGTGAGGGAGGCTCTGCCTGGAGGGGCCTGTGGTGGAGCTCAGTTTGACAGTCGAGCCTGTTTCCCTCGAGCATGTCCAGGTCTGTTCTCTGAAACCAATGTCAAACTGAGTTAACGGTTATCTTGATCTCACTCTCATTCTCATTCTCAGGCCCCGTTTACACGAGGACGCTTGCGGGTAAAAAACCAAAATATTTTATCGGAAGTGCCTTTCGACTCTGACTTTGGGGCTTAAAAACGCAAAAATCTGAAACCACCCTCCAGAGTGTAAAACTGTAATTCGCTCCGCCGTAGCGTGTCCGTCTACACTGCCAAGACGCAAAACTCTGCTCAGATCTGCTCACATCACGTATGCGTTTACGTCACATACATGCTCCAGTACAGGGAAATAAACAAACGTGGGATTATTTCCATGCGTCGGCCCTTCAAGCTGCTCTGGCAGCTCTAATAAAGGAGTCTTTCCACCAAATACCACAGGATATGTACAGATAGTATTAGTGAACAGAGAAGGATCTGGAACTACCTCTATCCCATTTTGGATGCACCAATTCGTTGGAGGCGAGCCAAACGGCTTTGGACGAGACCTGGGAGATCTAGTGGATGGTGGAGAACTTTGTGGAAGGAGTAGCTGATGAAAATACGTGGTGTGAAAACTTCCAGATGCCCAAAGATGCTCTTATCGCTTTAAGTGATGCCGCCTGGCACCCAATCCAATTCCACACACTTTTGCTGCACCGTATGCACGCAGATTTCCTCCCGAAAACACTTGTCTAAACGTGAAATAAAAAGTGACACAACGCCACTTGCGTCTTCTGTTCACAAGACGAATGGGGCTACGTTTACATGATGACGGTCATCATGTAAACGTAGCCCCATTCTCATTCTCATTCTCATTCTCATTCTCATTCTCATTCTCTCTCAATTCTCCTCTTGTAGTTGACGGTCACTGGTCAGTGTGGACAGAATGGACGGAGTGTGATGTTCAGTGTGGCGGTGGTGTCAGGCAGAGGAACAGAACCTGCTCCGCACCTCCTCCCAAGAACGGCGGGCGTGACTGTGGGGGCATGACCCTGCAGAGCCAGAGCTGCAACAGCCAGCCCTGCTCCAAAGACATCGGCACACAGACAGGTTCACATTGTCTAACAGTAAATTCTGTGTTGATGTTCAAAGTTTTCAGTTTTCAGAATGGTAGTCCAATACTATTTACTAGTGATGGGCGAATGAAGCTTCATGAACCATTTTCTTTATTTTCTGAGCCCACTAGATGGCGCACTCTGTTCACCAAAGACCTGAAAGCACATTCAATTACCATTGCTTGAGACTTTTTCTTTAAACCAAGTGCGCCATCTAGTGGGCTTGGAAAATACAGAAAATGGTTCATGAGGCTTCATTAGCACATCACTACTATTTTCCTTAATAACCAGATTGATTATAGAGTCTGTAAATGGCTGAGTTATGTCCTTTTACCTTATTGGTTGTTCAGGCTGTGTCAACGGCATGGTGCTGGTGACTGAAGCAGACTGCCAGGCTGGGAGGGTGGAGCCCTGTCCTCCAACCTGCTCACATCTCAGCTTGACCAGCAACTGCACAGCAGCATGTATACTGGGTGAGTAGAGTGATGCCATTGTTTTTTTTAAATATATTTTTTTAATATAATGCATATAAATATAAATATAAATATAAATATCAATATAATATAGATAATGTATAAATATACCCAGTGTCACAGTGAATGAATAGCTTCTGGAGTTTAACATTGTTCTGTTTATATGGCTGGGAGATATGGACCAAAAGTCATATCCCGATATATTTAGACTGAATATCGATATACGAAATATATCCTGATATTTTTATTGCAAAGTGAGAGCAAATGTTCAGTCAGATATGACATGTCACAAGTAGTTTCTTTGAAACTGTTTATTTAAGTGAACATAAATACTGTATAATAACAGGAGTAGCTTTAAAAAAAACCAAAGCTCCATAAAGAAAGAAAAAAAGTTTGAACTACATTGATATATGCGATATGGTCTAATTCCATATCAAATTTAAAAATATATCGATATAAAAATATGCTCCTGTTGTCCAATTGTCAAGATAAACAACATCATATTTTAGACATGGATTTGTGTGTTTTGGTTTAGTGTTGCTAAAACCAGGTCTCTTGCTATTCAAAGTACTTTAAATTGAGTAAATATTAGCTCTAGATAATTTACTGGAAATTTCCAGTCGTACTAAATAAATTGTCTTTTAATTGTTGCCTGACTTTGATTCAGAGGGCTGGCAATTTCATATGCTCTATTAAATTATTTAGATGACAAAGCCAGACATTTTTCAAAGCCACGAACCTGTACTAAAGCTTCTGGAACAATAGTTGCTCACCTATTCATTGAAATGCTGATTAAGATATAAATTCCGTCTTCTGCAGGGTGCCGATGTCCTCTTGGTCTGTTCCTTCAGGAGGGGCGATGTGTGAATGCCAGCCAGTGTGTCTGTCTCTGGGACGGACAGACACTGCAGCCAGGACAGACGGTCAGCAGGGACCAGTGTACCACATGGTGAGAGACAGCTTATTTTTTATTTTCCACTTTGAAAGAAAGCCTCTTTTTAATAACTGATGTTATTTCTAAAAATGCAAACAAACAAAATGTTTCTAAATAAATCACTCAAACTGTTTTCTCTCTCTTAATTGTTCAGTTGTTGGAAAGCTCTATTTTAAATTACATTCCAGGCAATGTCTTGGACCAGTTGACTGAAAAATATCTGAATGTAAAGAAACATTTCAATAGAAACACATGTTTTTGTCCCACCAGTGTGTGCAAAGATGGACAAGTAACCTGTGACACCTCCCTTTGTGTGGCAACTTGTCATTGGTCGGGCTGGTCGTCATGGTCACCATGTGATGTAACCTGTGGTCTGGGGCTCCAGCAGCGCTACAGGTGAGTCTGTTTAACTCAATCGATTTGTAATGCTACCTATACACCAGAAGACTTTGAAAATATTTGGAAAATACTCCTGGAAAACTATCTGCTCACATCTAAAGACAAGTGTTTAGACAACTGTGAATCTTGCAGGGTCACTATATTTAAGACTACAACTAGATTCTTTTAGCATTTTTTCCTACCATGCAATTTTTTTTCACATCATGCTCTGAGTAAAAACTCACAAATGGAGGAGAAGCAGCTTTTTGCTCCAGCTGCTCTAGTGTGTGCAGTGGTTTGTGTTGAAAAAAACTACAACAAAAAGAGTGAGACACTCTGAAAGCTGAATAGGGTTTCTGTTTTTCTGACATGAAAAGTTACTATTTTACAGTAAAAATAGATATAAGGAAGAATAAAGGAAAGGAACATTTAGAAATGAATTCATGATATACATTTATGTCCTATTTTATGTATCAGCTCTATTAACTTTCATTTAGTTGATCATACATTAATCATCGATTATTTATTATTAATGTAGGCTATATATTTATTCATACATTTTAACTGGGTCTCCTTACTGTTCTCTTTACTAAGAAACATCTAAATATATGACATCACTATATTTTTATTGAGGCATTATTGCGATGTTCCTTTTTCCTGGTGAAGTGGTTTTACTGGCCGGTCTGGAACCGGGGACCTTTCCCCTGCTCATCTATTGGTTGGTGATTGTGTTACGTCACTGAGACATACGTTTGATATGATCCAAACCCAAGACTAGGAAAAGACTGATATAAAAACAGAGCAGATTACTACCTTAAACTGAACCATGGGGATGACGGGAGCACCGTGACTCCAGTAAAACTCCTAGATTTACTAAAGACTTTCAGCTTTTAGTCTGGGACTGTGGAGATCTTTTGGTGTAAGCCCAGCATAAAGTGCCTTACTCTTTGGAACACTCAAAGCTATCAGGTCTTATCTCCACAACAGAAATGTGACTATACTAAATTTAATGTGTTTTGGAGTATTTTGTCCCTTTTTTAATAGTTTTTTTTGCCACTTAAAAATCTTTTTCATGCCATGTTGGTATCATTTTTTTTCAGCACAACCTCACCGATATGACCTGATAGCATTTCACTTTGTCTTTTTTACTCTAAAGAAAAATCATTCACAACTTAGAATCTGATTTTGAAAATGTTTTTTTTTCTTTTAAAACACAATCATGCTCAATGAAGAATTTTAAGTGTTGGTTACAAATATAACATCAGAGGCAAACAGAACACACAAGGAGGATGAGGATAACATCTAGTTCTATATGTTGATGCTAAATATATTTTACCTTATCTCTGGTTTTACTTGGCCTATCATCATTAAACCAAAACTGGTATGGCGGTTCAAGACAGGGAAGCTGACGGCAGGGCTTTGATTTTACGTTGTGACGTCATGTAGAAGTGATGCACCAGTGGACTCAAGAGGGATTTTAATCAATAATTCTGCACTTAATCTGTACTTGCTGTTTGCTGCTGCAACAACCCAGTTTCTCTAAAAGTATCGTTACTGTGAGATAATTTGCATTCTTCTATTTGTCTCCTCAGGTCTCCAGTGAACCCAGCTGGAGCGGTCAGAATCCAGCCCTGTCCAGGAGACTCCTCGGAGGCCCGCCCCTGCTCCAGGCCCTGCCTCCCTGGTATACCAGCTCACAACCCAGGCACACAATAGTAACATTGATAATGTTTCACAGTATGGTTTTACTGTGTCTTTCTGGGATTTTTTACAGCAGAAATCTGCCCAGTAGTACCCAATTTATACAACTCCAAGAATGTTTAGGAGCTCCAGTAGAGATATTCAATTACAATAAGCTAAATTGGCACATTTTACTGCTTTAGAAAAAGGGCGTGGTTTTTGCCTTTAACTGCATGGGATTGCAGGAAGTAGGCATGTGTGTTACTTAATTTTGGAGCGTTAATTCACCCCCTTCCTGTCAGATATCAAGACATGCACAGAGGCTACAGAGTACAGAGGCTTGCAAAAGTTTTCATCCCCCTTGGATGTTTCACCCTTTTGTTGCCTTTTTTACATATGAAATCATGGTCAATATAATTTGACCTTTTTAGAAATAATTTGCAAAAAAAACCTCTTTAATATCAAAGTAAAAACAGATTTTACAAAATAGTATCAATTGATTAAAAATATATAAGGTCAAGTAAATGACTGCACAAGTATTCATCCCCTTTAAAATAACTGACCTAATTCAACAAAGTTCCAGCTAGTTGATGCAGCAGAGTCACAGTTAGTGGAATGGAGATCACCTGAGTGCAGTTGATGTGTTTCAAGTGATTATAGTATAAAAACATGTGTGTCTGGGAGGTCCAGTCTCTGGTTCATCACTATTCCTGCTAAAATTGAAACATTAAGGCCTAAGAACACCCCCAGCTACTCAGAGAAAAGATCTTTGAAAAGTACAATAATAATATTAGTACGTAAAGTATTTGTAGCACAAGAGATGGCCACAAAAAAAAGTCCAGCTCACTGGACATCCCACAGATTTCAGTTAAACCATCATTAAGAAATGGAAGCAGTATGGCACTTCCATTTGCAAATTCTTTTTAAAAAGGTCAAATTATATTGACCATGATTTCATGTGTAAAAGCAACAAAAGGTTGAACCATGAACATGAACACAACATGAATATTTTTGCAAGCCACTGTACGTGGTACATCCCTGGGATCTTCTAGTTTCATCTGATTACAATAACTCCTCTAGCTTTACAACTGAGTCAGCTACAGCCTCTGGAAAAAACAAAACTTTTTTAATGAGCAGCAACTATAGTAAAGCCTTTATTTTAATACTTTAAAACAGGTCTCAGACCAGTAATCCAGTCTTGTAAATCACTTGCATACTCATTGCCTACATTGTATGATGTCTGTGTTGTCGTCTTGTGCAGTGCAACCAGATGGAGTGTGGAGTAAATGGACCAGCTGGTCAGAGTGCAGCAAGACATGTTTCAACCATGTAGATGATGTTGGAATCAGGCGACGTTTCCGCAGCTGCAACCACACGCTCACACTTTTCAACCACACGAACACGGACCCTGTCTGTGATGGAGACAGTGAGGAACAGGAGCCCTGTAACACTGTACACTGTCCAGGTATGACAGATGTAGATACCACATTCTGGCTGTGTCCCAAAGTCAAGGAAGGATCCTCAAACGGCTGAATTTAAAGGATACTACGTCATCAACATCTGCTGGAGGACTGTCCCAATGTCTAGGATCCTCCAGAGGACAGAGTCCTTCTTCTGCCCAAATTCCAAGGATGCATGTGTGTATCCTCCGTGTGCCCTGAGTACCCATAATGCCTTGCGCACACCGGTCTACCGCAAGTTTTAAAAATGGCGAGCAAAGAAAAAGTGACGCCGGCGACGCAATATGAATTTAAATATAGTATATATAAGTATTTCCAGTATTTCCAGTTTACACTGAATATTTGTTATCACATAACTTACAAAACTTGTGATCCAAGTCAAGCACAACATATGCACAAATAAATGCCAGAATATTTAGCTAAAAGATAATAAACATCATCTTGATACTTTACCAGTTCTGTTAATTGATGCCGTCTCAGTCGGCTAAAGTTATTAATTGTTAATTCATAAATATGCGTCAGATGATGATGTACTATGTGCAAAGTTAATACGCATCTATGCCATTCAGAAGGTTATACATTTGTTTATTGTGTTAACAGGGACCGACCGTCCGCTATTATCCTTTATTGTTATTTATAAATAACTACTATTGTATTGTACTGTAAAATAAAATTTAAAAATCACTGAACACATCTCCATGGTGAGTTATACCCCTTTATGAAACTGAGTAGCGGCCAAATTCAGCCTGGATCAGTGAAATATTCAGGTTTACTCCTTAAAATCTTTTTTTTTTGTTGTTGCTAAATTTCGGATTCAACCTTAAAGCATCTTCTTCCATTTCCACTAATATGTGTCAGAGTGCTGATGCCAAAGCCACATCATGTCGTGAACTGGTTTTGAAATTGCAGCGCTAAATTTAAGCAGGATGTCCAGTTACACAATGACGCACACCAACACACTGAAGGCTGTTCCATTTGTGCGTTATTACAGTGAAAGGAAGGACTCTGGCCTTGTCTCTGGAGGACCCGACTCTGAAGGAAGGATCCTACCAAGGAAGGATCCTTGACTTTGGGATACAGCTAATGTTTCTGTTCCTTCCACTCTGCACAAATGATGTTAGGACGAAGACTTAAAAGCTGATTTGGGTTGTATGTTTCCAGTGAATGGCGGCTGGTCAGCGTGGTCATCGTGGTCTCAGTGTTCATCAGAGTGCGACTCTGGCGTCCAAACAAGAGGCCGATTCTGCAATTCACCCTCACCACAGCATGGGGGCAGCAGCTGCCCCGGGCCACACATACAGACAGCAGACTGCAACTCCCACCCCTGCTCAGGTACTGCATCATGGAATAACATGTAAATAATGTTGTATCTGATTGCATTATATCTTCACTTTTTCCTGTTTTTTTTCTCACCCCATTAAATAAATCTCTGTGTGTGCATGTGAAATATTCAGTAATATATTCCCACTCGCCTCCTTGCAGGTGTGTGTCCAGAGGGCATGGTGTACATGACATCAGCCGAGTGTGAGGCTCATGGCGGTGCATGTCCGCGGGTGTGTTTAGACATGACCCCCACAGAAGTACAGTGTGCCACCGCCTGTTACGACGGCTGCTACTGCGCCCCGGGCTTCTACCTGCTCAATGGCAGCTGTGTTCCTCTGGCAGAGTGCCCGTGTTTCCACCAGGGGGAGCTGTATCCAGCGGGTGCCTCCCTACCTGTTGATGCCTGCAATAACTGGTACTGTTGGCCTGTGTTCACAATATAATTTTTTTTTATTTTAAAGTAGACAGTATTTCTAAAAAATTAAGTTCAGATTGATCTGATCAGATTTCAGATCAGATTTTCCTTTATTGTTATTGCACAGAGTAACAAGTACTACGACAACGAAATTAGCCATCAACCCGTCCAAACGTATACTTTAAACACACATACAATATGACAGAGGTGGACAGGACGGAGGGAGAGATGAAAGAAAAGAAATACAGCACAACATGAGGAGAGGAAAGGAGGAAAAAACAATGAAAAAAACCTTGGCACCATAAGCACATACTCAATACACATCACAACATGAACTTTTTCTTGTGAACTTTTTTCTGATTATTTTGACTATTTTCTCATTATTTTGACTTTTTCGTGATTTCAACATTTTTTTGTCATTATGACTGTTTTCATGTGACTTCAACTTTTTCTTTTCATTTTTACAATTATGAAATTATGACATGCCATATTATATTTTGAGTGCTGGATTGTAATGCAACTTCTTAATTTAAACGTCACTTCTTATTACATCATGTGTCTCAACCAGCACCTGCACTAATGGAGAAATGGAGTGCAGAACAGATCCGTGTCCTGGTGAGTAGTTTTACCATTATGAGCAGTTTTTAGTGCACATTTACTCATTGACCCCATTATCTCTTGCTGTTTAAGTCTTTTCTTCCCTCTTCATTTGTCTCACATTCCCTCTTTCTCTTTCTCCACCTTTTACTGTGTGTGTGTTTCTCAGTGGACTGTGGCTGGAGCAGCTGGACGCAGTGGAGCGCCTGCAGTCGAACATGTGATGTTGGTGTGAGAAGGCGGTATCGTTCGGGAACCAATCCTCCTTCTGCTTTCGGGGGTCGTCCCTGCAAAGGGGACAGAGTTGGGATGGATACCTGCAGCATTGAACCTTGCTTTGGTGAGGAGAAGTACTTGGTTGCAAATGTAATGTAAAGTTATTTAACTCCTGTGTGCATTCAAATAAACTAAAAACGAACCAGAGGTTAAAATACAAAGATAATTGATATAGTTGTTGTGTGCAGGGTTCGTACGGGGGCTTTGAAATCCTTGAAAATGCTTGAATTTAAATGTTGTCTTTTCAAGGTTTGAAAGTGCTTGGATTTTGGATAAAGTGCTTGAAAATGCTTGAAATTATTTTCTCTTGCAATCTGACTATAGATAATCACATGTTCAATGGAAAAAATAATAAATTGTATATTGAGATTAGCAAACTGTACTCTTGGTTGTTAAACGTGTAAAACCATCGCTGTTGGTATGGTTGAGTGAGATTACCCCTTTAAGCATGTAAGTTCTTATCTAAAACATGCAACTTACAACCGTTGTAAGGTCCTGGAAAAGCTTGAAATGGACCTTGAAAGTCCTTGAAAAGTGCTTGAATTTGACCACTGAAAAAGTGTATGAACCTTGTGTGTGTCTGAAGGTGTAAAGGAGCCATGGACTGCATGGTCAAAGTGCTCAGTGACGTGTGGAGGAGGTTACAGAACCAGAACCCGTGGTCCCATCCGCAGCCACGGCACCGCTCAGCAGTTCAGCGCCTGTAACCTGCAGCCCTGTGGTACAGTAGGACACACACGTCTTAAATAATGGCATCTTTTATATCAGAATTATTGAAGTGGAAATTTTTCCAGAAGACCATGCATTGTACAACGTCTGTCCAGTTGTGGAAAAAGTATTCAGAATCAGCCTGTATTGTCATTGCAGTAACAAGTACTAATACAACGTAATTTGCCATCAACCCGTCCAAAACGTATAAAACACACATACAATATGACAGAGGTGAACAAGACAGGAAGATAGAGATGAAGATGAAGAAAAGGTAAAATACAGCACAACGTGAGGAAAGGAAAGGAGGAAAAAAAACCTCGGCAACATAAGCTCATACTCAATACACTTCACAACAAAAGTAAAAGTACTTATACCACACAGTGAAATTACTCCACTACAAGTTAAAGTCCTGCATTCAAAACTTACTGAAGTAAAAGTACAAAAATCAGTATCAAAATGTACTTACCTAAATATCAAAGTAAAAGTACTTGTTATGCAGAATGAACCACTCACACATACAGATTGTTTTACATATTCTAAATATATTATTAGATTATTATTATTGATGTACTTATGTGAGCAGGGTTTACATTTTTTAAAGGCAGGGCTAATTCTAACTACATAATGTACTTTTATGAGGTTTAATTAAAAAAAAAAGTTTTTCATGTTAAATCTTGAGCTGAAAGTAACTAAAGCTGTGGACTAAATGTAGTGGAGTTAAAAGTACAATTTTGCCTCAAAATGTAATGAAGTAGAAGTATAAAGTTACATTTGTGGAAATACTCAAGTAAAGTACAAATATCAAGATTGTACCTAATTACGGTACTTGATTAAATGTGCTTAGTTACATTCCACCACACACAATTCATTCAATGTTTTATCATTTTAATTCACTGTTATAGGAAACTACAAAAACAATAAAGGTAATGTTTCTTCTAATATATAAAATTCTACTCTGTGAAGCATGTAAAAATGCATAATTATAATAATAATAATAATAATAATAATGCATTTTATGTATATAGCACTTTACAGGGTACTCAAAGATGCTATAATTAAAACACAGTTAAAATGCAGTTACATCCAGTTTTTATGCATTCAGATTTCTTTTAATTGATGTTTTCCACTGATCTGTGCTTGGGCTCTGTCACTGTGTCAGGAGATGGCAGGGTGTGTCCTCGCGGCCAGCAGTGGACGCAGTGTGTGAAGGGAGCAGTGTCATGCACAGACCTCACAATGGACCTCAGCAGGAACTGCACACCAGGCTGCCAGTGTCCACATGGGACTGTCCAACAGGTGGGTGCGGTGGCCAAAAACAAACAGGTGCACACAAACATATTTACAGTAACTGTGCTCATATTATTGATGATCCTTCACATTTCCAGGATGGTGTGTGTGTGCGGGAGTCTGACTGTCGCTGTGATTTGGATGGAGAACAATACAAACCAGGAGACATTGTGCCCACAGACTGCAATAACTGGTAACTAAAAGTGATATTATTCTTTCATTTCTATATGAGCCATAATGCGTTTAATCCATAGACTGTATATAATTAATGGACGTAGTCACCGTGATGTCACCCATTGGTTTATCGCCCATTGAAAACATCGAGTTCAGCGTTACACTTGTTGCGTTGTATGGTCTATATAATGTCATAAAATGGAACAATTTTGTTTCCCGAAGCCCAACTTAACACCCAAAGATATTCCATTTACCGTCAAAGAGGTGTAAAAAAACAAAACAAACAGAAAATATTCACACATTCATATTTGAATTTCCCTTAAAAAAGACCCAATTTGCTTAATTGATTATCATACAAGTGGAGGATTATCTTAATACTTGGCAACTAATTAATTAATTGATTAATCTTTGCTGACACCATAACAACTTGATAATGTTATGTTGTGTTTTTAGCTTGTTGTGCTGCCCCCAAGTGTCCAAAAACAACCAATCAAATCCAGGAGAAGTCTTTAGCATGGCTAGTTAGCGAGCTAGCTAACCACGCTTTCATGATATATTGGTCAGAAACATAAACTGTATATAAATATTGGACGTAGTCACCGTGACGTCACCCATTGGCTTGTGGCCCGTTGGAGGCATCGAGTTCAGCGTTACACTCGTCGCCATCTTGCGTCGCCATCTTGTTTCTGATACAGGAAGCAGACCATATCTGGACTGTGGAGGAGGAGAGGGATCTGATCACTGACTACAGTCTCTCTACACCTCAACCTGACTGAGAGAAGCTGCTGCTAATTCATGTTAGCATTAACTGGAGCGTTAACTGGGATGTTAGTTTTGGCTAGCAAAAAACAAAAACAAAGTGTATGTTACTTACCTCAGAAAACTGAGCAGCGACTTCTTGGAGTGTCTGTTTGTCCAATCAAACGCTGAACAAGACATTTTTACTGAACAAAACGTTCAAATAAACTGTAATTAAGTGAAAATACAGTGAAACAGTCAAAGTTATGAGACCAAACCGCTAAACGTCCTTTTTTATATCTATATAATGTTATATATAACTTTATTGACATGTCGCCTTGGAAACACATTGCTCTCGCCCCAAATCATACGATTCTTTATCTTCTATTTTCTTCTAAATGGGGCCATTATTTGAACTATTAACATCAAACTGTCTTGAAGAAGATTTTTTACTAGTGATTGAGACTATATTGTTGTCCTAAAAAAATGTTCTGAGGTAATCAATCAAGTGAGAAGTTTTCTCATTTTGCACTGAAATTAATGGACAGAATTCTTTTGCAGCCAAACCTAGCGCCCTCTGCTGGAATTATTGGTAGAATGCAGCTTAAGGCACTTCCTGGTTTGCCTCCCTGCTTAGACCCGGAGGTTGCCGCCTGGTTTAATCCCACTTGGATATAAAGAATTGATAAAAATCATGATTTCATTGGTGTGTGCTTATGTTTCAGTACATGTGAAGCAGGGAGGCTGGTAAACTGCTCTCAAGTCAGCTGCAATGGTAGGCAAAAAACACTGAATATATCTATATACAGGCACTTTAAAAAAAAAAGTCATATCATTGTTTCACTTGTTAATTTTTTAGAACTTAAATAACCTATTTGATTGAAATGAAGATTGCGTATATTTTACCTTTCACCTCATTGTTCATCACTTCATCACATCTCTTTTGTTCTCTTTCCTCCACATATAAAATTCTCTCTCTAGTTGACGGCCAGTGGTCAGTGTGGACTCCCTGGGGTCAGTGTTCCGTGTCATGTGGAGCAGGTCTCCAGTCTCGGTACCGGTTCTGTTCCAGCCCCCAGCGCTCTGGCAGTGGCCTGCCATGTCTGGGCCCTCACAGAGAGGACCAGGTCTGCATCACCGCCTCATGTGACCGTGAGTTTGTTTTGTTTATTCACGTTCACTCCTTGTGTGTTTAACTTTCCTATTTGCACATTTCAGAGTCAGCGTCAGAGAGTCAGATTTTCCTTTATTCTCATTGCACAGAGTAACAAGTACTAGTATAACAAAATTAGCCATCAACCCGTCCAAACGTATACTTGAAACACACATACAATATGACAGAGGTGGACAGGACAGGGAGACAGAGATGAAAGAAAAGAAATACAGCACAACGTGAGGAGAGGAAAGGAGGAAAAAACAATGAAAAAAACCTCAGCAACATAAGCACATACTCAATACACATCACAACATGAACTTCCATACAAGCAACTTTTAGTGCAGTTAGACCTCTTAGTGTATTTTTTTAAGTGGTCTGTTTGTACACTCCTGTATGACTTTCACTAGTTGGGTGAATTGACTGATCTTTATTTATTCTTTATTTACTGCGAAGTCTTGTTTCATTTCTTTTCTTTTTTTCCCACTATATCCTCATGATGTGCTGTCTTTCCTTCAGGCGACGGTGGCTGGGGTCTGTGGAGTAACTGGACTGAGTGTACCAAGTCTTGCGGTGGGGGGATTCGAAGCCGGAAGAGAGAGTGTGACAGTCCCAGTCCAGAGGGGGAGGGGAACTACTGCGAGGGGCTGGGAACCGAGGTCATAGCCTGTAACACTGACCACTGTCCAGGTACAGAGTGTGTTAAATGTAGATGAGCTGTGAATGTGTGTCTGTGTCGGGTGCTGACACTGTGTCATTATGTGTGTTTTTACAGTCGCCCCATGCTCACAGGTCCCAGGCACAGCGTTCAGCAGCTGTGGCCCCTCCTGCCCTCGCTCCTGTGATGACCTGGCTGTGAGTATCATGACTCCTGTTTCCACCTTATAAAACTGGTTTATATTACTTTGAGGATAAAAAAGAAGAATTCTAATGATGATAAGGAGATTTTCATCCTGTCCCTCAGCATTGTGAGTGGCAGTGTGAGCCAGGGTGCTACTGTACTGAGGGAAAGGTTCTGTCTGCTAATGGGACGGTCTGCGTAGAGAGGGAGGACTGTCCCTGCCTGGACCTCAGCACTGGACACAGGCTAGAACCAGGGGAGTCCACCGAAGCCCCTGATGGCTGCAACAACTGGTCAGTATAGAGATAGAGCGCACTTAAACCCTGCGACCCACCAGGGCAAACTATCCATTTTTCTCCAGTTGACTTTAATTTAAGGAGCCTCCTTGTCAGTTCTGTCTGATAGCAAACAACAGAAAACGGTCTAAAAGCTGCTCTGTGGTGAAATGCACTATCAAAGAACTCATAACTAAGTTTTTAAAATCTGACAAATCGAAAAACCTTACTTTTGGATTCGACTAGTGGTTACAGACATCTTCAAATGTGAGACATCAGCAGTTACAACGAGGAAACTGTGTGATCCTGAAACTCAGTATATTAAACGTTAACGTAGGCATGCAGTGCATTTTGTTACTGAGTCATATATTTATGTAAGTTAAGCTAAAGCATTTGGCACTATGTAACTTGTGTTGTAGTAAAATGTTGACATTTTGTTAGTGTTTCAGCTCATGGTTGTTTATTGTGGCACAAATAGTTCCCCCTTCCGATGGGTGCAATGCAAAAAAGATGTGTCTAAAAACAAGATAAAAACACTAAATCTGAGGGAAATGATCTTGCTGCATGGACAGATAATTTCACTTGACAAGATTTCTTAAATTAAGTTAAGATTAAAAATTAATTAATTAATTAATTTCTTAAAATAGGAAATTTACTCTTAAAAGAAGATAAATTAAAGCTGCAAGCAGCGATGAACTGGCCCGAGCAGAGTGCACTGACAATTATTTGTTTCTTACCAAGATAAAAAAAAACTTTAGATTTAGAAGTGTTACATAATTTATCTTGTTTTAAGAGTTAATTTCTTATTTTAACCGTTCAACATGCTTGTTTCTAGATTTAACAATCTTAATTTAAGAAATCTTGTCAAGTGAAATTAAGATAATTTCCCTCAGATTTAGTGTTTTTATCTTGTTTTTAGCTCCTCTTTTTTGCAGTGTGTGTTCTTTGAGAATTACATGTGACACTCGTACATAATACGTGACGCTTCTATAATACACACTCCAGGAGCCCATACTGCACATGCATGCACTGCATAATTTTTTTTTTTTTAAATCCACAAAAGAAGTGACAGAATTGTAATTTTGTTGGTCTTTCCTTTGTTTCAGCACCTGTGAGGGTGGAAAGCTAAACTGCACCAGAGACCCCTGTCCAGGTGACTGAGACCAGCTTTTAATCTCTGTTCGTGTTCAGTCAAAAACAACATGTAAAGCTTGACTTTTTAAACTTTTTTTGGCTTGTGTTTTTGACTAGTTTTGCTTCTGTGTGTTTCCAGTGTCAGGTGGCTGGTGTGAGTGGTCAGACTGGACTCCGTGCTCAAGGACCTGTGGGGCAGAGTCAGTGTCCCGCTACAGGAGCTGTGGCTGCCCTGAGCCCAAGGCGGGAGGAATGTCCTGCTCTGGGGAACAGGAAATACACAATGGGGTTGGAGTTCAAATCCAGAGACAGCCTTGCCCTGTCATCACCTTCTGTCCAGGTACAAAACCACGACTCATAAAGACACAATCTCAGCTAGCCTCATTTGAAATTTAGGATGTTTCTTTTTTAGTTACATTATTTATTTAGTATTTTTTGTTACTGGAGAACAAAAACAGATTAGGTTAGATGTAGTGAAGTGACAACGAAGCTTCATGAACCATTTTCTTTATTTTCAGAGCCCATTAGATGGCGCTTTTTGTTCAACAAAGGGCTTTAGTGGCTTTTTAATGCCTTTCATTAGTGATGTGCCAATGAAGCCTCATGAACCTTTTTCTGTATTTTCTAAGCACACTAGATGGCGCACTTGGTTTAAAAGAAAAGGCTCAAGCAATGGTAATTCAATGTGCTTTCAGGTCTTTTCCCTCAGATTTAGTGTTTTATCTTGTTTTTAGACACCCCTTTTTTGCAGTGTAGGAATCTGGCTTGTCGCTGGTTCGAATTCAAGGACTGACAGGTCAAGAGCTGAAGTGCCCTTGAGCAAGGCAACCAATGCTCCACACAGCCCTGGGCGCACAGAAATGCTCCTAAGCATTGTGTGTACTAGTGTGTAAAAAAAGGATGGGTTAAATGTAGTGATGTGCCAATGAAGCCTCATGAACCTTTTTCTGTATTCTCTGAGCCCACTAGATGGCGTACTTGGTTTAAAGAAAAAGGCTCAAGCAATGGTAATTGAATGTGCTTTCAGGTCTTTGGTGAACAGAGTGCGCCATCTAGTGGGCTCAGAAAATAAAGAAAATGGTTCATGAAGCTTCATTCGCCCATCACTACCTTTCATTCTGTTGCATTCTGACCTAATTCATCCCTTGTACCACCTTGATTTTTTACTCTCCTGCTTCTTTTTTTGTATCTACATGTCTCTGTCTTTTCATAATTCCCATTTCTTGACACTGCTCTCTCTGTTTCCTCTCCTCACCCTCCCTCTAGTCCATGGTTCCTGGAGTCCCTGGTCAGCATGGTCGGAGTGTGACGGGTGCGCCGGCTCATCCAATCGCACCAGGCAATGTAGCAGTCCTCCCGCCAGATTCGGTGGGCTGCCCTGTCTTGGAGAGAGCCGGCAGAGACGTGGTTGCCATGACAACGTCACTGTCTGCTCAGGTCAGCATAGTAAAGGACTGTATATTAACTGTGTTTATGTGTTTCTGGATAAAAAAATGAGAAATATAGAGTGAAAACTGAGTTCTGGTGAAGTTTTGGAAAGAAATAAAGAGAGGCCTGACAAGAAACAAGGTGACACCCATTAGGTGGTGAAGCCTGGGAGAATGACAAGAGACTGCTTGGGAAAGGGATGATTAATGCACTCTCTGCTTCGATTGAACTCTGTCTGCCCTTCCTTGTCCGGCTCCGTCAGAATGAGAACAGGGGTTACTGATAAACAGCAAGGTGACAGGCTGCTGCACTGCTGTGATGCACTAACAGGGCTGCACACACACTAGACATTCATTTTATTAGGCTGACAGTTTAACGTTTTTATCTTTTATCTGTCTCTGTTAAAGCATACTAGACCAGTGGTTGTCAACCTTTTTTCAGTGATGTACCCCCTGTGAAATATTTTTTCAGCCAAGTACCCCCTAACCAGGTCAAAGCATTTTTGGTTGGAAAAAAAAAGACTTAAAAACAGAGTGCTGTGCCATCAATGTCTGATTTATTAAAGTTTGGAACTGATAAACACATACAAAATTCAAACATTTGAAAAAAAAAAATAATTCAAACATTTTAAATGTTAATAATCCATGACTAAATTTATTGCAAATATTTCTCATCACTAAAATACAGTGATTTAAACTACTGTAGTAAAAACAGTGAGCATATAACCATTTAAAACTATAACTGCTACGCTTCAACCAGGACTCCATCTTTGAGTTTTCAAGTGATTGACAGGTGATGCCAGGTGGCATATGACAGGTTGGGTCCAACCATACTGGTATGGGGGACACTCTGGGTTTTTAGGATCATGAAATTGAATAGCCTACTGAATATAAAATTCATTTTATGAACATATATTTTCCTAAAATATTTGTTAAATAATTATTTTTAAAGGATTTTTGCATGGATGCTACTTTTTAAATGGATATTTTAAAATATCACGTACCGCCTGGAGTGCCTTCACGTACCCCCCGGGGTACACGTACCCCCATTTGAGAACCACTGTAGTAGACCATAAAACCTATAATTCCCCACTCTGTTTGTTCTCTTCAAAATGTACCTTGTCCTGTATTCTGCAGACTGTGGTGGAGGCCAGGAAGAATGGCCTTGTGGGAAGCCCTGCCCTCGCTCCTGTTCCGATCTCCATGGCGACACGGAGTGCTTGGACTCCCCTGGGTGCAGCCGGACCTGCGGTTGTCCAGGTGACATGGTCCTGCAGGATGGAGTGTGTGTGGCCAGTGAGGAGTGTCGCTGCAAATACCACAACAGCTCTGCTACAGGTGAGATCTACAATTTGTGGAGTCTAAAGGGAGTTAGATGCAAGGTTATAATAGTTTTGGATTTTTCATTACTTTTGGTTTGAATTTCGTTGTGAATTTTTGTTTTGAAATTCAGTTAGTTTTAATTAGTTTTTAGAGTGAGTTTGCTAGTTTTAATTCATCTTTATCTTTTGGAGAATGCTTTTCAATAATGGGGTATTTGTTGGGTGCAAGATTTAAAAAAGTCACAATAAATGTTTCCTTTATTTCCTTTGTCTGATCCATCTCAGCCCCAATAAGTTTACTAAGTCATAAAAACAAATAGATTGAATAGATTTCATATCAACCAAAATCTAGGTATGAAAAATGTTGACAAAGACAAAAACACTATAATTTTAGTTAGTTTTAATTAGTTTTGTAACCACATAATACAGTTTCAGTTAGTTATCATTTATTTAAAAACTTGTTTTTATTTTTATTTCAGTTAACAAAAGTGTTTTTACAATTCTAGTATTTGTTAACTATAATAACCTTGGTTAGATGAAGTGTTTACATCAACTGTGTTGGACTATTGGGCTGTAATTTTTGTCTCTGATGTAGAAATGACATCCAGCGGGCTTGATTCCAGTAATGCATCATGGGTATGGCCTGGTAGATCTGACTGGCAGTTTGCAAATCCAGGAGACAGCATCATCAGTGACTGCAAAAACTGGTATAGCACAACTGAATAGCTCTGAAACATGTATATTCATGTATTTAAATCAAGTTATTTTAAGAATACAGGATTGAATTTGTGACAATGTGAAACAAGATCAATATCTTTATTTCCTTTTTGCATGTGTTTTTTTGTTATCTTTATCACTTGATGTCAGTTCTTGTGAGGCTGGGGTTCTGCAGTGTCAGTCAGTCCCTGGTTGCTACGTTGATGGTGGCTGGAGCCAATGGGGGGCCTGGACTGAGTGCTCGCTCTCTTGTGGAGGCGGAGTCAAGTCCAGGAGACGCCAGTGTGACAACCCGTCCCCTCAGAGCAGTGGGAGGGGCTGCCTCGGACTCGCTGAACAGCAGAAAGACTGCAACATACACCTGTGCACAGGTAGTCCTGTCTGGCCAACCCAACTTGATACACTGTAAAAAAAAAAAGTGTCTAAAATCAAGATAAAAACACTATATCTGAGGGAAATGATCTTGCTGCATGGACAGATAATTTCACTTGACAAGATTTCTTAAATTAAGATTGTTAAATCTAGAAATAAGCATGTTGAACTCTTAAAATAAGAAATTAACTCTTAAAACAAGATAAATTATCAAACACTTCTAAATCTAAAGTTTTTTTTTATCTTGGTAAGAAACAAATAATTTGCCGGTCACTCTGCTCGGACCAGTTCATCGCTGCTTGCAGCTTTATTTTATCTTTTTTTAAGAGTTAATTTCTTATTTTAAGCGTTCAACATGCTTATTTCTAGATTTAACAATCTTAATTTAAGAAATCTTGTCAAGTGAAATTATCTGTCCATGCAGCAAGATCATTTCCCTCAGATTTAGTGTTTTTATCTTGTTTTTAGACAAACCTTTTTTGCAGTGTAAAATTATCTTCCTCTGAGCTTTTCTAATATCTAAAACAGGTGTTGGTTTCAGAGATAAATAATAAAGAGTTGTTTTAATAGATATACAGTTTTGGGGATTAAATTAAAGGCATTGTATTATATTTTTTACTGTGTTTTTGCTTGCAGACTCGGTGGGCCCCTGGCTCCCCTGGTCTCAGTGGTCTATGTGTTCAGTCAGCTGTGGTGGAGGACAGCAGGCCCGCTCTCGTCTGTGCAGCTCTCCACCCTGCAGCGGCCTCAGCCGCCAGAGCAAGACCTGCAACACTCAGGTCTGCCTTGGTGAGTCCTGGTTCCCTGAAGAATATGTTGCTGTGGCAACAAAGTTATATTAAATGTATGATCCTGGAGTATCTTTTTTTATGATTCATATTTTAGTTCTCAATAAACATTTTACACACGCACATATGAACACAGCAACAACGTACAACCAGAGAATAGCAGCGGATAAAGAAAATATAGGTAAATAAGCAAAAGGAAGCATACTTCAATATATTTGCATGTTAGGTTGTATGGATACCAAAATAATAGTCATTAAAATAAAAGACAAAACAAGAAAAACAAAACAAAACAATCTTGCTAATTTAGAGTGGAAAAGCGCCAAAAGAATATGTAGCTAGTCACAGTATATGGAGGAACAGTACACATAGTCAGCCACATCTATATACACCACATCTAAGACACTCTAATCAACTTCCGTCCATATAGGCATGAAAGCGCCCCCACTTCTGATGATAATGCTATGCTAATACAACGTATTTACCAGCCTAAAAGATACATTTTCCAGTGCAGCCAGTTTTCCCAGTAGGATGTACCACAGAGATGGTACCGGTGCAGTGGGGGCTTTCCAATTCCTAACAACCAGCTTTCATCAAAGCATAAGTGCAGTTTGAACCCAATCAGATTGGGATGGAGTTAAATCCTTCAATACTGTGAATAGATGTATAGACTTGGAATGATAATCTGAGTATCTTTAATCTGTGTCTCCATGCTGATGTTTTGTTTCTCTGCAGAAGTGGGCTGTCCTCCTGGCAGGTTGTACAGGGAGTGTGAACGAGGTGAAGGCTGTCCATTCAGCTGTGCTCAGGTCAGCGGCAGAGAAGGCTGCTACTCCGATGGTTGTGAGGAAGGTTGCCATTGCCCCCCACACACCTACCAACACCACGGTGCCTGCCTGCAGGTGGGTTTCCCTTCATCTCAGCTGCAAAGAGTCGATAGTTAACACATTTCCAAACAATTTAAAGCATTACTGAATTTAAGTGCAGTGGTGTAATATAGTATCTGTAATATAGTAAGACGTGTGTGTAGTGAACTCCTGCTAGGCCTCTACTTTAATTTAGTCTTGTACAGACCCCTCCATACTGGATGATGCTTTTGATTCCTGGTCAAGAAATGGGATAAGTGTAATCAATCTCTGAAGAACTCTGGCATAAAATCATACAGAGAATGTATTCCTCCTCACTATGCCTCAGACATACTGTAATTCAGTTTAAAATGTTACATCCACTTCATTAGGCCAGAGATAGATTATCTCAAATCAAGACTGATCTTGACCCTGCATGTAATCGATGCAGGCAAACATTATTACATATGTTCTGGTCAAGTCACAAGTTGTATAGATTTTGGAAATCCTTTTTTGAGATCTTATCTAAAGTGTGTGAGAAAACAGTAGACCCTTCTCCATTAATCTCACTGTTTTGTGTAGCTCTAAATTGCTAACACAGACTGTATATAAATAATGGACGTAGTCATCGTGACGTCACCCATTGGTTTGTGGCCCGTCATCGTTACACTCGTCGCCATCTTGTTTCCGATACGGGGAGCAGACTATATTTGGACTGTGGAGGAGGAGAGGGATCTGATCACTGACTACAGCCTCTCTACACCTCAACCTGACTGAGAGAAGCTGCTGCTAATTCATGTTAGCATTAACTGGAGCATTAAATGGGAAGCGACTCCTTGGAGTGTCTGTTAGTCCAACCAAACGCTGAACAAGACATTTTTAATGAACAAAACGTTCAAATAAACTGTCATTAAGTGAAAATACAGTGAAAGGGTCAAAGTTATGAGACCAAACCGGTAAACGTCCTTTTTTATATTTATATAACGTTATATATAACTTTATTGACACGTTGCCGTGGATACGCATTGCTCTGCTTCTCTCCTGATGACGGCTCGCCTTGTAACTGACCTGTCAATCAAAGGTAGCCACGCCCCAAATCATACGATTCTTTATCTTCTATTTTCTTCTAAATGGGGCCATTATTAGAACTATTAACATCAAACTGTCTTGAAGAAGATTTTTTACTAGCGATTGAGACTATATTATTGTCCTAAAAAAATGTTCTGAGGTAATAAAACAAGTGAGAAGTTTTCTCATTTTGCACTGAAATGAATGGACAGATTTCTTTTTTAGCCAAACTTAGCGCCCCCCTGCTGGAATTTTTGGTAGAATGCAGCTTAAGGCACTTCCTGGTTTGCCTCCCTGCTCAGACCTGGAGGTTGCCGCCTGATTGTTAATTAACATTGAACGAAACATGTTTCCTTCAGGAGTGTCCGTGTCTGGTGGACAAAGAGTTTCTGGCCTCCCTGCAGAGTGTTTCTGTCACGCATGTCTCATATCTGCTCCTCCATAACATCTCTGAGGGAGTGGAGCTTCAGCCTGGAGACACACTGGTCCATGACTGCAGCACCTGGTGAGCAGAACATCTATATATGCAACAATGCAAACCTTCATACAGTCCCAGTTTAAGATCAAGACCAAGTATCAAAAAGAAGTGCCCTGGTGGTTCTATATCAAATTATAAGATGTCACATTCCCATTATTATCACTGCTTTCATTGTCAACTCTTCAGCCCACTAGGACCAACCTGACTCTCCCCCCTCTGTTCTCTGTTCTGTAGCGGCTGTGAACATGGCAGGTGGAACTGTTCCTTGGAGCATTGCCCAGTTGACGGCGGTCTGTCAGCTTGGGGCTCCTGGAGCCCCTGCTCTCTGTCCTGTGGAGGTCTGGGACTGAAGACTCGCTCCAGGGGCTGCACACAACCTGCCCCGGCCCACGGAGGGAGAGAGTGCCAGGGGGCACGGCAGGAAACCACCTACTGCCAGGCGCCTGACTGCCCAGGTACAGGGTCTTATGTTAGGTCTAGTATATACTGTATGTAATGGATGTTTCTAAGGGAGAAACACTTTGATTCAGATTCCCTCATTAGTCCCACAATGGGGAAATTCAAACTCTGCATTTAACCCATCCTTTTTTTTACACACCAGTAAACACACCATGCTTCGGAGCAGTGGGCAGCACATTTCTGTGCGCCCAGGGAGCTGTGTGGGGCGTTGGTTAGCTTGCTCAAGGGCACTCAGTCCTTGGATTCCAACCAGCGACAAGCCAGATTCCCTAATTTTGTGTCTTTTATCGGTAATTCTGTGTATTTTTCCTTCATTTTTGTGTCTTTTTTGTGTCTTTCTTGTCATTTTGTGTCTTTTTTTGGTAATTTTGTGTCTTTTTAAAGTAATTTAGTTTTTTTCTGTCATTTTGTGTCATTTTTTTTGTAATTTTGTGTCTTTTTTTGGTTATTTTGATACTGCCTCCAGCAGCCCCCAGGTAATTTCAGTTTGAAACCCATGGTCTACAGTTTACACTGCAAAAAAGGTGTGTCTCAAAACAAGATAAAACACTAAATCTGAGGGAAATGATCTTGGTGCATGGACAGATAATTTTACTTGACAAGATTCCTTAAATTAAGACAGTATCAAAATAACCAAAAAAAGACATAAAGTTACAAAAAAAGACACAAAATGACAGAAAAAAACTAAATCACTTTAAAAAGACACAAAATGACCAAAAAAAGACACAAAATGACAGAAAAAAAAACTAAATTACTTAAAGAAGAAACAAAATGACCCAAAAAAGACACAGAATTACCAAAAAAGACACAAAATTATTAGAAAGACACAAAATTTTAAAAAGACACAAAATTACCAAAAAAAGACACAGAATTATTAAAAAAAAAACTCAAAAAAACTCCAAAAAAAGTAATTAAAGGGACCTTCCACACACAACAGGGTAAAGTGCCATTCATATAAAACTCATATTAAACTTTCATATCAAGGTGGGGGCCACAAAATATCGTCACGAGGGCCGCAATTGGCCCGCGGGCCGCAAGTTTGAGACCCATGCTCTAGACCATGGACTGCCTTAAATTGAATCACACATTTAATTTTTACTATAGAGGGTTATAGCGTATCCTGCATTTGCAGCCATTATACATAACAGAGACAATATACTAAATGGTGAAGCTCGTACTGATTATAAATTCTCTCTTGTTGTTGGCAGTTATTGTTGGTCCCACAGAAGAGCCGGTTTTGCCAGGTAAATTATGTCTTTATGCAAAGTTTATTACCAGCTTGACTCTTTGTTCATTTACAGTATTTTTAACTGCTATTGTGATTTGTTACAAATGATGTTGTTATTTTAAGCCCACGTCCCTCATGGGACAACAAAAAATCATTTCATCCTTTTCCCTCCTTTGTCTTCTTTAGATGATGATGCTGGCTTCTCTCCCTGGTCGTTATGGAGTCCCTGCACTAAGACCTGCACTGATGCTCTCAGGCCGGCCATGAAGTCCCGTCAGCGACAGTGTGTCAGACCTCCCTGCTCTGGAAGCTCCCACCAAGAGAAAGCCTGTAACCTGCCCCAGTGTTCAGGTACGAGTCACACATTACCTCTCTCTGCTGCTGCCAAGCTCTCCTGTACCAGTCCAACATGAATTTAACAAACCATCTGTTCAATTATATTTTTAATCCTGGAATTTTTTTGGTTAATGAAGGTGGCTGTGTGAACGCTTTATACCAAAAGACTTCAATATTTATGAAAATTAAGATGAAAATTGGAGCGTGTGTGTGTGTGTGTGTGTGTGTGTGTGTACAAAGTGGTTTGTCACAGAAGAGCAGAAGGGTTTCCTTATGTCCTGATTTTTTTCAGGGCTGTAGAGCCTTCAGAAAGGGTGGTTCCCACATTGCATGTTCTAGCCTTGTGTGCCGACGATGTGCTATAGACAAGGCTGTGTGTGTGTGTGTGTGTGTGTGTGTGTGTGTGTGTGTGTGTGTATGTGTGTGTGGTCTTGTACTTCCGACATAGTGAGGACCAGAACACGTTTTTAACCAACAGAGTGAGGACATTTCGGCCGGTCCTCACTTCTTTAAAGGCTTTTTTGAGATTTCAGACTTTGCTTTCAGGGTTAAAGGTTACATGATAATGATAATTAACTGAAACTGTATTGTGTGGTTACAAAACGACCTTCATTTTCGACTTTGTCAACTTTTTTCATACATAATGAAGATGGATGAGACAAAGGAAATAAAGGCAAAATTTACTGTGACCTCTTTTAATCTCCCACCCAAGAAATAACCCATTACAAAAAACTAAAACTAAACTAAAACTATTAAGCATTTTTAAAAAATAGATACTAAGCTAAAACAAGCAAAAAAACGAAAACTAACGAAAAATCCCAAACTATTATAACCTTGCAAGGGAATTCACTGTTCCAATGAGGGCCCTCACAAAGATACAAGTACAAGAATGTGTGTCTGTGTGTCTGTGTCTGTGTCTGTGTCTGTGTCTGTGTGTGTGTGTGTGTGTGTGTGTGTGTGTGTGTGTGTGTGTGTGTGTGTAAGAGCACATGATGTTCAACAGTCTCCCAGTAAAATCTCAACACAAAGAGTTTCAGAACATCTGTTAGTTTGCGGTTTGGGACTGTTTGCCTTGTGGCTTGCTTTGTCATTTTTCATCATGCTTATCTTAGAGACGACAGAGCAGCTTTTTTTTTTTGAGGATTTAGTGTTTTATCAGCACAGACATCAGAGGAGATTAGTATCTGCAAGCTGGATTATTAACAACTCTGTTTGAGAATATTGTTTTTTTGTTGTTTTTTGTAGATAACATCTTGATTTAGTCAAATCTAAGCAGGACGTAGAAAACTGGAGGATTTACAATTTGGTTTTTAGCGGTTTTATTCCAACAGAGGGGGTAGAGGGACACAAACACATGGGAATACCAGTTTTAAAAAAAAACTATTTGATGATGTTTAAATGTTTTTTGTGTCTGTGTGACAATATATGTTTTGAATATTCTGGCTTCAGCTAATTCTTAACTTAATAAACTTCTCCTTAGTGTGGCTTTGTTTGAAAGGAGCTTTGAGAAACAGTTAATTAGACTTAGCTATTCATCAATGTCTTTTTTAATATGGTCCCAGATGGAGAGGAGGTCTGTGTGGGGGCAGACTGTGCCCAGAGAAACTGTTCATGGACAGAGTGGGGGGACTGGAGCTCCTGCTCACGGTCCTGTGGAGTGGGTCAGCAGCAGAGGATCCGGACCTTCCTCAGTCCCCGGACCAACGGCTCATGGTGTGAAGACATCTTGGGAGGAAACCTGGAGCATCGCTTCTGTAACATCAAGCCGTGCAAAGGTCAGTCAGCTGATCAGCATTAAGAGTCGATTCTTTTTTTTTATTTTTATTTTTTTATTATAACTTTGTTTCACAAACATCAAAAACATACAATTCATTACAAAAGAATTTCACATGTATAATCTACGCCGGGGGGGAAGGGCTTACAATAATATATTTAATAGATCACAAATATCAACTGTTTTGATAGCTTTTTGGTTATTGGACAATTTAATGGAGCCGATGTACTGCCTGAGCTCATGGTGAAAGGCAACAAAAGATGGTTTTCTTCTAGCAAATTTGCATTTATGAATATGAAATTTCGCCATCAGTATGATCAGGTTGATAATAAATATTTCGTTGAGTTTTTCTTTATTTTTGTCGAAGAGCCCAAATAGTACATCCCTCCAAAACAACTTAAAATCTTTATAAACATTGCATGAAGAGTCGATTCAAACCACTCAGAAAATTGAAACATGTGTCATAGTGTATAACAATCCATGTATCATTCGTTCTTTCCATTTTCAATTGAAAATCAAAAATAGAATAATGAAGAGTTGACTGGTTGTTTTGTTATTTGTTTTTTATTACAACACAAAAAATGAGATACATGCTTGTTTTTTCATATTTCCATATTAGGCTCAGATCAAAAATACGAAATGGAAAAACGGGCACCAGGACTGAATTTGATTTTAATATTTAATTGGTCGGGTTTACGTGACCCAGAAGTTTGACTGAGGTCAAGTGAGCCGTCATTCTCTTCTCTGCAGTCAAACCAGCCGTCACGATATAATGGAGTGACCCGAATTGTGATATTTATGGTAAATTCATTGAAACTGCTCAGAGCGAGCTGACATGAAGGATAAACATTTCACTGTCATTCTTTCTCACTTTTTTTCAGTATAAACTACTCTTACCAGCAGATAGGAGATGAAGTATTAACTTTACATGAACACACCACGTGAAATAATTTAATTGCGTCACGCCGGAAATGTATTTGTTGTGCCGACGTTCAGTTTTCAGAATAAAGTGTTACACAACCAGGCCCAATACCAGATAAATATGGAAAAGAAGATTAATTGCACTATTTCAATAAAACACATTTGGATATAGACTGTACAATAAAATATTACATTACAAACTTCCGGGTCACGTAAACCTGACCAATTAAATATTAAAATCAAATTCAAATTCAGTCTTGGTGCCCGTTTTTCCATTTCGTATTTTTGATCTGAGCCTAATATTGAAATAAAAAGAAACAAGCATTTTTTTCCTTTTTTTGTGTTATAATAAAAAACAAATAACAAATTAACCAGTCAATTTTTCATTATTTGATTTTTGATTGCCAATTGAAAATGGAAAGAACGAATGATACATGCACTGCAATAAAAATAAAAGTTGGGTGAACTCAAAATTTCAAGGCAACGATAAAATTTTAAGTTGGACAATTAAACTAAATATTTTAAGTTTTGTTTTTGAGGTTGCTCAACTCTGAATTTCTCTGACACGATTGTAACGCTGCTATGAATATCAGCTAATGTTGTGACCACAATTTTGAGTTAGCATTGATAAGCTAATGGCTACTCTTGTAGCTGTAACAAGCAGCGCCGCTAGCATCAGTTATCCGCTAGCATCAGTTATCCGCTAGCATCAGTTATCCGCTAGCATCAGTTAGCCGCTAGCATCAGTTAGCCACTAGCTTTCGCTAATGACCGAATTTCACAACAAAGAAATAAGAGTTAGCAGAACTATTGTCCCTTGTTTTGAACCCCAACTTAAAGATATAAGTAACAACAACTCACAAACTTGTTTTTGAGCAGACAACTGGCTTCCTTTGTTGTGCTAACTTACATTATTGCCCTTAATGTCAGTAATTTATATTTCCAAGTTTTACCAAATTAAATCACTGTTTTAGGCCAAAAAATACTAGTTGGCTTTTTTGCAGTGTGGATTTATAACATGCAAAAACGAGCTTGTGTTCATGTGTGTGTGTGTGGATGCTGTAGTGGATGGAGGTTGGTCTCGCTGGAGTCCCTGGTCCCGCTGTGATAAGCGCTGTGGTGGCGGGCGCTCCATACGCACTCGCTCCTGCTCCAGCCCTCCACCCAAGAACGGAGGGAAGAAGTGTGAAGGAGAGAAGAACCAGGTCAAACCCTGCAACACTAAACCCTGCGGTAAGACAGACCTGCCTCATTAATTCAGCATTTGGCTACTTTCTGGGTTAAATCTTTGTGTTCAAAAAGTCACCGCTGCCTCTGATCAGCATTCTTGGTGAGGCACGTTCTGCCTGGAGCATCATGGGAAAATTCATGACCTTCTGTTTTTGTGTATTGTCAGATGAGAAAGGCTGCCCGCCGGGCCAGGAGTTCGTGTCGTGTGCCAACCAGTGTCCACAGCGGTGCTCAGACCTCCAGCAGGGCATCGAGTGCCAGGGAAACACCGAATGTCAGCCCGGGTGCCGCTGCCCTAAAGGCACTGAGCTGCTATCATTATATTAACAGATAAGCCTGCGTGTGTGTGTGTGTGTGTGTGTGTGTGTGTGTGTTTGTGTGTGTGCATACATGTGTTTGTCTGCATATCTGAGTGATTCTTCTCTAAAGGTTGTGTGCCTGCTGGTATTCAAAAGATAAGCACCATATAGTGTATGTGTGTGTGTGGGCATGTGTATCTGAAAGAGCCTGGGTGCTATTAAGTTCAGATAAACCCAGTAAAGGGTCAGTCCACCTCAATTCATATATATTCTGTTCTGGTTACAGCTTGAATTTGGGGAATGTTGGATTCATGACCTTGTAGTATTTCTTAAATCCTGGCTATGCAGCGGTTTGGAAGTTGATAAAAATTTTAATTTTTTAAAAAAAAGCAATCAAAAATGTTCACAATGAGGTCTGCACTGCAAAAAAGGTGTAAAAACAAGATAAAAACACTAAATCTGAGGGAAATTATCTTGCTGCATGGACAGATAATTTCACTTGACAAGATTTCTTAAATTAAGATGATCTAACATTTCTAAATCTAAAGTTTTTTTTATCTTGGTAAGAAACAAATAATTTGCAGTGCACTCTGCTTGGGCCAGTTCATCGCTGCTTGCAGCTTTAATTTATCTTGTTTTAAGAGTTAATTTCTTATTTTAAGCGTTCAACATGCTTATTTCTAGTTTTAATAATCTTAATTTAAGAAATCTTGTCAAGTGAAATTTTTGTCCATGCAGCAAGATCATTTCCCTTTGGATTAAGTGTTTTTATCTTGTTTTTAGACACCATGTTTTTGCAGTGTGTGAATTGTCTTTTAGATAGAATGCTGAAAAGTTTTTTATTTATTTTTTAATAGATGCTGCTGTTGTGTTATTTAGAAGTAATATAAACACAATTTCTGTTAGCAGTGCAGGTGGAGTTTTATTCACCTCAGCTGTATTGGAGGCAAAAATCTCCCACAGAAATCATAAAACAAAAACAATCTGCATGGCTAGCTACCGGGAGATACAGCTGGCGACAAAATGTGTCCTTTTTTATTTTATTTTGGTGGAGCCATAATATTAATGTCAATATGGGATTTTTAGCGTATCAGATGCTGCTGCTGTGTCATAATAATAAAACCCCTGTCTGTACATTAACATAGTAGCGATGTGTGTGTCCAGGCCAGCTGCAGCAGGATGGAGTGTGTGTGCAGCTGTGGCAGTGTGACTGTGTGGACTCACTGGGACAGGTGTGGGCAGCCGGCAGCTGGCACCAGGTGGACTGTAACAACTGCAGCTGCTCTGACGGACAGCTCCTCTGCACCAATCACAGCTGCCAGGCCACATGCATTTGGAGCTCCTGGTCCAGCTGGGCGTCATGCAGCGTCTCCTGTGGACACGGCCAGAGAACCAGATACAGGTGAGGAAAAGAAACTCACAAATACCAGTTTAATCTTATTATAACATAAATTGGTAACACTTTATATTAGGGAACACATATTCAACATTCATTTGTTGCTTATTAGCATGCAAATAAGTAGCATATTGGCTCTTAATTAGTCATTATTAAGTAGTTATTAATGCCTTATTCTGTATGGCCTTATTTTACAACCAGTAAGACATTAACTAAGATTTTTCCCTCAATAACCTCAGAATTATGGCTTATTAGTAGTAAGTAAGGAAGTTGTTGTCTATGATTTATGATCTTAATATGCTTTACTTTGTTTGGACTTTATAAGTCTCTACATAGCGGTGAACGAAACCATGGAAACGGCATCATAACACTACAGTGGATCACTTTGCACCAATGTTAGTCTACCAGTGACCCACTTTGTAGATTAATGATTAACATTACAATCTACCAATCCTCATCCAATCATCCAAAAGGAGCCACCAGTTACGTCAAAGGTCTGGAGAAGGTGGCTATTTGCCGTTTCCATGGTTTCGTTCACCGCTATGTAGAGACTTATAAAGTCCAAACAAAGTAAAGCATATTAAGATCATAACTCATATACAACACCTTCCTTACTTACTACTAATAAGCAATAATTCTGAGGTTATTGAGGGAAAACTCTTAGTTAATGTCTTACTGGTTGTATAATAAGGCCATGCAAAATAAGGCAGTAATAACTACTTAATAATGACTAATTTAGAGCCAATATGTTACTTATTTGCATGCAACTAATTAATGTTGAATATGTCTTCCCTAAGATAAAGTGTTACCCATAAATGTATTTCTTTGTGATGAGACAATAGAAATAGACAGTACAAGCAAACCTGAAACACAAACGTACACATTGTGTGTCAGGTCTCTGATCCCAGAGACTGAGGGAGCAGACTGCCAGTTTGAGGAAGTCCAGCATAAATCCTGCGACCCTGGACCCTGCCCGCCTCTCTGTCTCCATGACGACCAGGAGCTCAGAGTGGGAGACACCTGGCTGCTGGGCGAGTGTAAACAATGGTGAGATGGATCCACACAAACACAGAGAAAAATAATATTTTAATAGAGTTTGTAGTGAAAAGTAAAGAAGAATGTGCTTTTTGTTTCAAACCAATTACTTTTTCCTCCTAGCACATGCACCCCAGAGGGAGATTACTGCCAAAACATTGACTGCAGAGGTGGGTCACTGCAATTATTTTAAACACAAAGAGTAAATAAATGTGGTAGAATAACAAAGGCACTGTTGCAAATGTGTCACAATATTTACTCAGCTTATATGACTAGCTCATTTTAAATAGAGTAAGAGTAAATACACATGTTAGGGCTGGGCGATATATCGATATAAAAGATATATCGATATATCTTTACATGTGATATGGAATCGGACCATATAGCATATATCGATATAGTTCACATGTTTTTTCTTTCTTTATATACAAATGCTGTCCTTACTAGGGTTTGTCATATTTAGTTATTTTATAATGTTCATTATTCTTTTCTCATATAAATATATTTATTTCAAAAAAAGATTGGCCTATTTAATTTCATAGGCTATTTTATTTAAGATATTTTTTTATTTAAATGTGCACTTTATGCAGCTTTGATTTAAAACAAAAAAAGGTATACTGTAGTCATACAGTTTTTATGTTCACTTAAACGGTTTCAATAAAACTACTTGTGACATGTCATATTTGACTTTGACTGAACATTTGCTTTCACTTTGCGATAAAAATATCAGGATATATATCATATATGTGGATATTCAGCCTAAATATATCGGGATATGACTTTTGGTCCATATCGCCCAGCCCTATCACATTTGACCTGTGACAGGGACGCATACAGTATGTCTTTTTTTGCCTTATCGCAAAAAAGTTGACTGTTGTGCTGTTGCCTTGATGTGTTGCCTCCAGTGGACGGTGGTTGGACCCCGTGGTCAGTGTGGTCTGACTGCTCAGTGACCTGTGGGCGGGGCTCACAGGTTCAAACCCGCGCCTGCATCAACCCCCCTCCACGTAACAACGGCTCTCACTGCAGCGGTCCGGACAGACAAACACAGGACTGCAACACTCCTCCTTGTCTGGGTTTGTATATAAATGCCACAATAATTCATTTATTCATTCAATCTTTAACCCTTTGATGCACAACATGGGTCTAAAGTGACCCGCCTGAGTTTTTATTTTCTATATTTTTGCAATAAATTAATTTCATCTTTCAGTATTGCAAGTTTTACTCAATCAACTTGTTTTGGATCATCATACATCCTAATTTTTTGTTTTCATTTCTTACTTTGTGAATAAAAACCCTTTTTGTATCTCTACGCTTCTAATGCACAACAAATTTTTAATGTTGTTTCATGTACGGCTGAGTGTTTCTATTATACATCTTTGAAATGTATTTTATCATTTATTATCCCAAGCATTCAGTTTAAGTACAGTACAAATTATTATTATTACTATAGTATTAGGTCATTTAATTTTAAATCAAATTTGGATGAATGAGTCATTTTTGACCCATGTGTGTAAACTTGATGTGATAATACAAAAACTATTTTTCTTCATAAAGTATGAAAGGAAAAATGGATATAATGATCTGTTATAATAAAAAAGATATTCAAATAATACTTGGACCATTCAATCATAAAATAAATTGATTTAAAAAAAAATAGAGCAAAGAAACACACAGCCAGCATGAAATAACATGAGGAATGAATTTGACCCATGTTGTGGATTAGAAAGGTGTTTATATGTTGTGCATCAAAGGGTTAATTCATAGCCATCTGAAGGAGCTGTCTATTAGCATAAAACATGATATAATATTTCCATGCATGCTGCATAAACTGTTTGTATAATTTTACATGGACCAACCCTAACTCTCTACAGATGACCTTTGCCCCTGGTCGCCATGGTCACCATGTTCCCGGAGCTGCGGCGCAGGTTCTGTGTCACGGCGCAGGGTGTGTGTGTGTGAGGAGGGAGGAGATGCAGCGTGTCCAGCTGAGATTGAGGCTGAGAGGAACAGAGAGGAGACCCAGCTGTGTTACAAACAGCCCTGTCCAGGTACACACAGCACACAACATGCTGCTTCTGGCTCTGGTGCTGTTTGGAGCCAAGTAGCAGCAGGCACCATGCGTGTTCTGCACAGTGAAGCATATTTTCTTCCTAATTTCATTTTGAGGTCTTATTTGTGTCGGGTCTCTCTGCTAATATGGCAGCATCTTTTTACTTTGTGTGCCTTTTTCTCTTAAGGCAATGAGACATTCAGCATGTGTTGCAGACAGCAAATTATCATGAATTATTATTATTATTATTATTTATTATATGTTGCCATGCATTTTTAGTAATTATGGATTTACTTCTAGATGTCAATACATCTTTTCATCCAATCCACTTTATTTGTACAGCACATTTAAACAAAAAAACATCTCCAAAGTGCTGTACATAGAATCACATTAAAACAAACATTTCCATATAACAATCAGTAATAAATAATCAAATAAGTGCATAAATCTAAAATGATGCTATAAATAAAACAATATCAAACAGACAAACATAGTAAAATAAATGAAAGATGTAGTTAAATGTAGTAAAATCTATAAAAGACACAGAGGAACACAAAACTCACGCAAAGTTAAAAAGCCAGGTAATAAAAATGGGTCTTAAGACATACTTTTTCATATTTACCTTGATAACAATAAATGCATTTCAATTTATCTGATCTAAAGATTATGTATTGAGTTAATTTATTTTGGTTTGCTATTCAATAATTTCATAAATGAGATCTATTTTCCAGGCCCGTCCATGGCCAAATTGTGCATTTGATTAATGCAGTGACTGATTATTCTATTATTATTGGACTATCTGTTGTAGTTAGTGTCAGATCTCCATGGTTGCTAATTTAATTTGTGTTTCTGCTTTAACTTTGCATTAGTAGTTAATGCCAGAAAGACAGACTTATATTGATGATAAAAGAGGATAACCTAATGTTTAGTGTATAAATAGCTCTATTACACACTGATTAACTAGCAGTAGACTCACCAGGAGCAACTCTGGGTCACAAGAGGCAAAGTCTAAGCTGCTTCATACTTAATGACTGTGTTTGTTTAAACATGCATGTAGCACAAGATGGGTTGATTGTTTTTTTTTTTCTTTTTTCTGCAGGCTGTCCCATGTCGGAGTGGAGTGTTTGGTCTCAGTGCTCCTGTGTGTCTCAGAAGCAGCAGCGCTACCGTGTAGCTCTCTCCCCGGCCACCAGGGGGCAACAGTGCACTCCGGTTGAAAAGCAGAGCAGGACATGCAGTGTAATGCAATGTGATGGTGAGTTTACAACCGTGGTAAAAACCATGTTGGTGTAATCTGCCCTACAAAGTCTAACTGCAGTAACTAGCAAAAGGTAAAACTGAGAAAAACTGCTTTAAAGTTTTTAACGTGTTTTTACTGGCCAGCCAAATTAGTTACATGTAGATAAGTGATATGACACTTATTTCTACATGTATTGATGATGTCATTTTTATGCTCAAAAATCATTATGATTTATTTGACCTTTGACCCCAAAACGTAGATACTGCAATGCCTTAAAAGGTTCTAACAGTGAGGCAAAATCAGAGTGCAGTAACAACAAGGTTGTCATCTTCTTTCAGCTTTTATATTTTATTTTCAGTGAATAAACATTTTCAAATTGATTTTGTTATAAGTGTGTTTAAAAGTGCTTAACAATTTGATTCAAAGATTTGTGTATTTTAGACTTAATATTATAAAGAAGTGTTATATTTTAGTCTTAATATAGTTTTATCTCACTTTTTACTTAATCACTATCTAGATAATAATTTCCCTTTCAAATAAACTTATAATTTCTATTATTTTTATGTTTAAATTAGTATAAATATCCAAAGCAGACTGTGGTAAGTGCAATTACTGCTCAGTTTTGATTTGGATTTTGTGTTTTTTTATATCATTATTTCTGTGAAATAAAGCAAAATTGAAATCTTAAACTTTGTCACAAGATAAAACAGAGTTTTAACTCAATTTTGACCAAAAATGAATTTACTGCTTATAGACTTTGTAGGGCAGTATTAATCCGTATGATATAAGACCTGTTAGTGATCCTGCCTTTGTTCTTATGCTCAAGGACCAACTTGCACTTGAATTTTCCTTTCAAGCTGATTGGCAAACCGAATGGACACAGGAAATCAATCATCATTCATCTTTTTTCTTCTCGTTTATAGATTGTAAGGCCCCGTTTGTGTACTCAGCCTGTGGTTCACCCTGTGAGAAGCAGTGTGCACTGCAGGGAGCAGGAGATGTGTGTTTAGGTGTCGGGGAGTGCACACCTGGCTGCTACTGCCCACAGGTGAGACTTCATCTGCCCTAAACTATTTACAGAATACACAGGTTCATGTCAGCATTCACACTCTCAATTAAGTAAACTGACATTTCATAATTTAATAATGTCAAAACTTGTAAATTTTTAACCTCTGTGATCACAATTGTGATTTCTGAAAATTTCTGAACAATTTTAGATAATGAAATTAAAACAAGCTAATATATGTGGTATGCACTGCTTTTTGACATGTTTAACATGTTACGATTACAGTGATTGTGCTGATGCTCTGCTCCCCTCCCTGGGTTAAAAAAACTGCTCTGTCATTAAGAGCCTAAGTGTCATTTTCGACAGTGAGCTCAAATTTGACAGGCAAATTGACTTTGTGGTAAAAAAAAATGTCTTTTTCCAGCTGCGAGGGTAAAACCATCCCTCTCTCCTAGTGACCTGGAGAAGGTTATTCATGCTTTTTTTTATTTCCTCAAAACTTGATTTTTGCAACTCGTTGTACGTAGGTTTAGACCAGCGCTCATTACGACGCCTACAACTTGTGCAAAATGTTGCAGCTCGTCTTTGAACAGGCACAAAGAAACGGGAGCACATATCTCCCCAGTTCTGGCCTCTCTGACTGGCTTCCTGTCCATTTCAGAATTGGTTTTAAGATCCTGATGTTTGTTTTAAATTTTAATTGGATTGGCTCCAGCGTATTTAGCTGAACTCATACATGTTCACAGACCGACCAGAGCTCTGAGGTCTAATGATTCCTACCTGGATGTGTCTAAATGCTAAAAACTAGAGGCCATGGATCTTTTGCAGTGGCTCCTTTAAGTTGTGGAACAGCTTACAGCTGCATATCTGCTCGTCAGAGACTGTAGACATTTTCTTTCTGTGTGGAGTTTGCATGTTCTCCCCTTGTCCCCCGAGGTTCCCCTTACAGGGACCTCTCACAAAAACATGCATTTGATCCTGGTCGCTATAGCGTCCAGGATCATGATATAGGCAATTGGGTGAAAATGAAATGGGTTCCAAAAATCGTGGGATAAAAAAAAATATATTGAAAAAAAAAATAAATAAATAAAAGAGAGACTGTAGACATTTTAAAATCGTCTCTTAAAACTCACTTTTTCTCCCAGGCTTTCGAACCTGTGTGAGAAGAAAGTTGTTTTTGTGTGCTGTATTGTATTTCTCATATCATATATTACTAGACCTAATTGTCTTTCTTAATTTTATCTTTGATTTTATTGTTATTCATTTATGTATCTTTTGGATTTTTGGTTGTTATTCATTTATGTAAAGCACTTTGGTCAACCTTGGTTGTGTATACGACAACAGTTACAGTGGTACGCCTCACTTTGCACATTCTATATTTAGATATTAATACTTAATCTGAATATACGTGATGTAAAAGAGAGCAGTCACAAATATTATTTTTGCTGAAATGGTTCTGCTCAGTCTCCTTCATGCAAACTGCTTTTGCAATGTAGTGCAAGTAACAAACATTTTAAAACTCTGGCCACATTGCAATCTGCATGTAATACTTTCATATTGCTGGACTGTGTGTGTGTGTGTGTGTGTGTGTGTGTGTGTGTGTGTGTCTAGATATCACAGGATGGATTTAGGAAGTGAAATATGCTGTGCTGCATTTTGTTGTTAATACATCACTCTGTTATGAGTTGTGATGACAATTTTGTAATGTTGTTTGGCCCAGTTTGGAAGCCTCCAGCTTTGATTTATTGCATAAATCCTCCCTGATAGACTGATGATACGCCCATACAGCATCAGTGAGGGGAAATAATGAAATATGGAACAGTAAGCAGGTCTCAGAGGTGTAGAACATGCCACTTACATAATTCATTTACCAACGATGGATTACTTTTAGACTGTGTGCCAAGTTGTCATGGCAAACATTATTTTCTCATCAAGAAGTTTCAGAGCAACATTATAATCAATTTGGAGCTATGTTTATGTCCACCTGATGAATGTTACTCTAACATTAATTCCCTTTTTAGCTCTGTTTTTGGTCTCTACCAACTCCTGAGGGAAGCATCTCTCCCTTTAGCTGCTAAATGCTCCACTAGGTTCACCAGGTAGTCTCTAACTGTGTCTCTCTGCTGTTGCCTGTATCTGCTTCAGGGTTGGACGTGCTGTCTGTTCAGAGATGGTCTTCTGCAGACCTTGGTTGTAACAAATGGTTATTTGAGTTACTGTTGAACCAGTCTGACCATTCTCCTCTGAAATCAGTCTTGATGCCCCTAACGAGGCATCAAGGCTCACTGGATACTTTCTCTTTTCAGATCGTTCTCTGTAAACCCTAGAGATGGTTGTGTGTGAAAATCCCAGCACATCAGCAGGTTGTGAAATGCTCGACCACGTTCAAAGCAGGGTTATTATAATTAGGAAACTAAGGAAAGAAGGAAAACTAGAATTGAAAAAACATTTTCGTTAACTGAAATAAAAATAAAAACGAGAGTTTAAAAAAAAAGGATAACTAACTGAAACTAACTAAAATTATAGTGAAAATGTCCTTCGTTTTCGTCTTTGGCAACTTTTTTCATACGTAAACCTTTTTAGTTGATATGATATTTCCTCAATCTGGTTTTATGACTTAATAAACTTATTGGGGCTGAGATGGATCAGACAAAGGAAATAAAGGAAACATTTATTGTGACTATTTTTTTTTTAAATCAGGCACCCAACAAATACCCCATTACAAAAAAACTAAAGCTAATAAAAGCTAAACTAAAACTAAGCATTTTCCAAAAAAAAAAAAAAACTATTTAAAACTAGCAAACACATTCTAAAAACTAATTAAAACTAACTGAATTTGAAAACAAAAAATCACAAAAATAAAAATAAAAAAAAATGAAAAATCCAAAACTATTATAACCTTGGTTCAAAGTCTCTTAAATCACCTTTCTTCTCCATTCTGATGTTCGCTTTGAACTTCAGCAGCTCGTCTTCACCATGTCTACATGCATTTGCCATTGTATGCCTGTCATACAATGGCAAATGCATCGAGTTGCTATTAGATATTTGTGTTAACATGCAGTCAAACAGCAGGTGTTGGTGTATGTTTGCCTTGTGTGAACATATTTATATTGAGATATGTCATTTTTGTTGGCCTCCATGTTGAAAACTATCACTGTACTAGTTCTGCTTGTTTGTAAATGTGTGTTTTCTCTTCCAGGGTCTGCTGCAGCAGAACAGTAGCTGTGTTCCTCCAGAGGAGTGTGGCTGCGTCCACCTGCAGCACCAAGCTTCAGGACAACCACCCACACCTGTCACTGTCCCTCAGGGGGCCACGGTCACCATCGGATGCAGTACCTGGTTAGACCCTGTTAACCCTTTGATGCACAACATGGGTCTAAAGTGACCTGACAGAGTTTTTATGTTCTATATCTTTGCAAATAAATTATTTTCATCATTCAGTATTCCAGGTTTTCCTCAATTAGTTTGTTTTTGATCATCATGCATGCTCATTTTTATGCTTTCCTTTATTAATTTTTTAATAAAATCCCTTTTTGTGTCATCATCTTCTTGGCTAAGTATTTAGCTAAGTAACTTGCTAAGATAAATACTAAGCTAACTTCTTGGCTAAGTATTTAGCTAAGTAGCTTGCTAAGCTAACTACTTAGCTAACTTCTTGGCTAAGTATTTAGCTAGGTAAAGTAAAGCAAAATAGAAATAGTGATCTGTTGTTATCAAAAACAAGATATTTAAAGAATACTTGAATAGAATATTCAATCATAAAATAAGTTGATATCAAAAGATAGAGCACAGAAACACACAGCAAGCATTAAATAAGATGGGAAATGAATGTGGGTCATTTTTGACCCATGTTGTGCATTAGAAGGGGTGTCAATATGTTGTGCATTAAAGGGTTAAAAACACATGAAGCTATGGCACAGTGGCTAAAGTCCACCTGTTACACCAAAGTAGATTTCAACTTTAACAGTGCCAAGCAGGATAAATGCAATATAACTTTTGCCATGGCTATATTTATATTTATGCCTCTATTCTGCATCTTCATCATTCCCTTTTTTATCTGCTTCCTGTTTGCTTTCTGGTGGTCTGTTTGTCTGGGATTTATGACTCAGTTTGACATATTGTGATTATAATCTGTCTGCTTGCTGTTCTGTCCTCCAGCCTTTGCCATGATGGAGCTTTGCAGTGTGACATGAGAGAGTGTGAAGGTAAGAAAGCAGAGTAATGACAGCAGTGTTAGGAGCTCCTGGTTGAATAATCCCATCATGCCTGTCCTCCCCTCTTCTCAGTCATCCTCAGCGAGTGGTCAGAGTGGACTCCCTGCTCTCCCTGCGTCCCCTCGTCCTCCCTGCAGCACAGCACCTCCCAAGAAGGACTTACCATCGGCAGTAAACTGGTCTCAATCCAGAAGCGTTTTCGTGCGTGTTTGGACCTGGATTCTGGCCTCCCAGTTCCTAAAGAGGAGGAGGAGAGCCAATGTCCAGGATCACTGGTGGAGGAGAGGCTGTGTCCAGATGCTAACATCTGCAGAGGTAATGGTGTTTGTCCAAGAGAAGAAAAGAGCTTTACAGAAGAACCAAACGGTGCAGTCAGCTCCTCAGTCACCCTTTGTCAAGCTCCTGTTGCTCCGAAGCGAGGGGAAAATAATGAATGTGGTGGTTTTGCTCCACCCGAGCAACCCTCAGCATATTGCAGCAGTTTAGTACTTTGCTCCCATAAAAAGAATGTATGCAACAACGCAGTGAACTAGTCAGAACAAGACAAGCATAGCACAATAGAAAGATAAATCACGGATTGGGTCAGATGATGAAATGTCTGTGTGTCTCTTGGGAGAAAGGGAGATGCATTTATGCCAAAATATGGATGGAATACTGCAAGGCAAATGTATTTGTACAGCACCTTTCAACAATATGAAATTCAAAGTGCTTTACAGAAGACATAAAAGGATGTCAAGAGAAGTTGTATTGGAGTCATAAGCCCGTATGAAAAGCATTTACAGAAGAACATAAAGATAAATAAAGGCTCAAATTGAATACAACAGAACAAACAGAAACAACTGCAATCACACTCACAGAGATATGAATAAACAGCTCAGAATGTATTTAGTAAAGAGCTATTGAAAACAGAAATATTTAAAAGTTTTGTGAGAGTTTGTTCCAGGTTCTAGGTGCTGAAAAACTGATCATTGAACTTGGAATAGTAGAGAGGCCTTGAACGTAGCAGCAGAGCGGAGATGTATTTAAGTTCTAAACCGTTTCAAATTATTATTATTCGACATGAAGGAGGCCAGTGCAAAGACCTAGGACTGCTCTGATCTATTCCACTTTCTTATGCTGGGCTTACACCATGGGTCTCAACCTCGCGGCCCGCAGGCCAATTGCGGCCCTTGTGACGTTATTTTGTGGCCCCCACCTTGATATGAAAGTGTAATGTGAGTTTTATATGAATGGCACTTTACCGTGTTGTGTGTGGAAAGTCCCTTTAAGCCATTGACGCCTAAAACTTCCTGTAAAACCTCTGGGCGATTTTAAAACCACCCCTAAAACCTGAAGTTTTTCTGGAAATTCAACAGAAGTGTCAACGTTTCTACTAAATAATTGATTTTTCAGCCTCTGTAGCAGATAGAAATGAAATTCAAAAAGTATTTGAGAGCTTATGCAAATACTACAAAACGACGTATCCGCTTTCCAGGCTTCAATGGGTTAATTACTTTTTTTTGGTAATTTTGTGTCTTTTTTAAATAATTTTGTGTCTTTTTTTAGTAATTTTGTGTCTTTTTTTGGTCATTTTGATACTGCCTCCAGCGGCCCCCAGGCAATTTGAGTTGGAGACCCCTGGCTTACACCAAACGATTTTCACAGTCCCAGACCGTTTCACTGAAGCTGCTTGCGAAACTGTCCTCGCGCAACTCCATGGGTCTCTCCGGTCTCTACCAAGTCTCTTATTTTGCATCCCTGCTTCCCTCACTGCTGCCGTTCACTTGCGTGACTTGCAAAACGTTTTAAGAGACATGAGACGTCATTTATTTCCTCTGAAGTGTCACGTGAATCGACGTCCGTTTTTCTAATGACGGCGGCAGAGCATCACAGCTGGATCAGCTGTCAATCACTTTCACAGTTTTCTCTGTTTAACAAACAGCTGCACATGAATAACAACCTGCATTCTGTTTTTATATGTGAACTGTGTCCTGCTCAGGAGCACAGGAATACCTTTATATTATATTATTTATTTATTAGCCTATTATTTGCGTCTGTATGTAGACTATCCTGGTGATAAATTCATTATTTAATATCTCAGGACATGATTGTGTCCGCTGAACACGGCCAATGTTTTATTAGGTTAGATGATTAAAGGAAAATGTAAATGATGTCACTCAGATCAAAGCTGCACTCAGGAATGATCAGCCTCATGTGGGACTGATGGAAATAAAAATAAAAGCTTCTAGAATGATCTTTCTTTTAATTTATTATAAATGTAGAAAGATGTTTGTGGTCTTTTTGGTGTTCATACTAACAATAAAACTGATTTTTAACTCGAATCAGAAGATAAAATAATATATAAAACTTGTGAGTGACACTATAAAATATCTACAACAATCTGTAGAATCAAATTAAATCGTATCGTTCTTACACTGTATCGATTCTAATCGAATCGGTTTGTAATAAAAGCATATCATTTTTTAATCGTATCGTAACCTGTGTATCTAGATGCGGATCGAATTGTTTATCAAGGAGAGATGTGCAACCCATAGAAGAGGCCAGGAATGGAGAATCTTGGGGAAACTCGGATGTGGAATTCCAGATCAACACAAAATAGTCCCCTTCCTGCACATAAAAGTTATAACAGATTAGGAGACCAACCAGAATCACACCTAGTTTTCCGGCATAATTGGATCATTTGAACTGTTAATATATGGTGTGGGGAGCATTTGAAACAGAAGACAAAAACCTGATTTTTGAAATTACAATCTCTAGAAAAAGTAGTGTTTTCTTTTGTTATTGAGAATTATATTGTGTGTCAGTTCAGATTAATAGTTACAGTAGAGTGAAAGTGCTTGCAGTCAGTATCCACGGTGGAAAATGGCTTTGTTCATCCCCACAACCCTATACTCATTATTTCCCAAAGGGGTGAAAATGGAAATAGATTTGAAAAAGAATGCGTTTGATGCCCGTGTGTGTGTGAGAATACCTGTAAAGTTGATTGGATTTGGTGTTGTGTGTCTGAGTGTGTGCAAAGAATGATTCGTTCACAACTCAACTCCATCATCCCTCTTTTTTCTCTTTCCCTTTGAATATGAATGACAAGCTACTACTATGCCCAATGGATCCTAGGTTTGATTGGCATGTCAGATATTTAAATTATTTTACTGCTGGTATGGACAACTGTTCAGCAAGGAGATAAATAAATAAGACAACCTCTTATAAATCATGCACATCATCAGCTCAAGTATGCTTGTACATAAATCCACAAACAGTAAATACGCTTTTGTCATCGAGGGTGATGATTACAACAATTACAGCTATTACAGCAGTCATCGTGGCAATTACAATCATTATAATTAGGATGAGAAGAGCGTTGATGGTGTTATGATAATCATTCTACCCTTCCAGATCTGTGTCAGTGGAGTGTGTGGAGTGCCTGGACAGCGTGTGCGGAGCCCTGCAGCGGTGGAGTCAGGCAGCGCTTCAGGAGGCCCCTGGCGTCTCCTCCGGGGCCCCGCTGTAAGAGCCAGCAGACACAGAGCCAGAGCTGCAACACAGGACTCTGCCCAGGTAAAGCTGCTCACTGCACAATTCATTTTCATTCATTCACCTTTATTTAACCAGGCAGGTCATTAAGAACAAATTCTTATTTACAATGGCGGCCTGACCGCTGGGACCTTGAAAGTCACGTGACTTGGAACAAACCAATAGCCACGGGGTATGACTGTCATTAACTTGCATTGTAGCGAAATCTGTGTCAGTTTCACGGAAATTTGAGCGATTCCGTGGCTATTCCACGGATTTTGAGTTAAGCGAAATCCGTGGCTATTTCACGGATTTCTGTGAGACCAGGTTGGAGAGACAGACTGACAAACAGCAGTCAACAAAAGAAATATGGAGAAAAAATGGTGAGGTGGTATTACATGGTAGAAAAACAGTTGCAGGAGTCAGTGAGAATGTCTGAGAGAGCAGCTTTGAAGGCAGGGATGGAGATGAGATGGTCCAGTTTGACGGTTTTTTGCAGAGCATTCCAGTCACCGGCAGCAGCCGATTGAAAGGATGCGAGACCAATGGAGGTGGAGGTTTTTGGTATTTTTAATTTGATGTAGAGTGAGGACCGGGTATTGTGTGTGACAGACAAAGGGTGCAATAGGTGATGCAGATAGGGGGGTGTAAGACCAAGAAACACATTTACACACAAGGTAACAGGAAGGCTTCTGTAGCCCTGATTATGATATATTGCAAGGTTATTATAGTTAACGAAAACTAACAAAATAACGGAAACTAGAATTGAAAAAACATTTTTGTTAACAGAAATAAAAACAAAAACAAGAGTTTTTAAGAAAACGATAACTAACTGAAACTGTATTGTGTGGTTACAAAACTAACTAAAACTAACTAAAATTATAGTGAAAATGTCCTTCGTTTTCATCTTTGTCAACTTTTTTCATACATAATCCAGTGTTTCTATTAGAGAGAGGATTCTGTTAGTGCAGGAACACATGGTAGATATGCTTACTGAGACTGGGATGTCTACACTCCAACCAAAATTCAAAACACCAAGATCTGTAAGAGTTAATAACCTTGAGATGGATAAACCAAAGGAAATAAAGGCAAAATTTATTATGACCTCTTTGAGTCTCGCACCCAAAACAAAGCCCATTATAAAAAACCTAAAACTAACACTAAAACTAATAAAAACTAAACTAAAACTAAGCATTTTCAAAAACTAAAAACAACACTAAAACTAGCAAATTCACTCTAAAAAAAAATGAAATTTGAAAACAAAAAATCACAACAAAATTAAAACTAAGACTAATAAAAAAATCCAAAACTATTATAACCTTGATATATTGACTTTATTATTCATTATTTTTAGATGCATCATTCTTTTTACTTGACTTAATTAATGTAGCTTTATAACTTAAATTTGTATTGAGTTTCCACATGTACAGAGGCAAAAACAATACAGCAAACAAGGTACAAGTCAGAGTAACAATAATAACACTAACAAACTGTCTGGAGATACTATTATTCAGTCCACTGTTACATTTAGCATTTGTTCAGTTGGTGTCATGTCTAATGTAAATATTCAATTTTTCCCAGTTTTTTTCAAACACGTTCTCTTTGAGTCTCAACAGGTATGTCAGTTTTTCCATAACAAGGTTTTCTTGGACAATTTCCAACTACTGCTCCTGTTTTGGAGTGTTCACATTGAGCCAGTTTCTTGTGAACGCTTTCTTACTTGCTGCGACTAATACATAATAAAAAATTACAACCTTCTCAATATTCCCAGGATACATCACTGGACAAGTATTTGGAATTTCATATCCCAAGACATTTTTTACAACTGAGTTAACATTTTGCCAGAAAAAAATCCTCTTTTTGTCCGTATTGCATCCTTCGGTGTGGTAAACTCTCCAGGCGAGCAATCTGAATCGGGTACATACTGTATTAGGGCAGCTGATCATTCTCATGCTGTGGTTGGAGAGATACGATCGTTTGATAAATACACTTGAACCCTGTCGTAAGACGATATATACGCTCAGATCTGCACTGGTTTCTACACTCGTCTGATAAATGAGGGCCACTGTGTTAGTTTCTGCCCTTTTTCAATCCCTTTCTACTAATGGCAAGAAAAAATGCCAATAAAAAGCATTTTCTGCATTGACTTTTGCTTATTTTTTATTGATGAAAAGTGGAAAAGATAGATTTTCCTTGTTTCCTAGGTGAGCGCTGTGAGGATAGGGGGCGGGCCTACCAAGAGAGCTGTGCCAATCAATGTCCTCGAAGCTGCACAGATTTATGGGAGCATGTGCAGTGTCTCCAAGGAGCCTGTCATCCAGGTAATCTTTGACTTCTAGCATGGACAGCAGCTTTAAAGACTGTTTGATTGATGTATCACCCAGGAAAATACCTGTTCTTTTATATCACTCTTTCATTTTTATGTAATTTGTCAGGTTGTCGGTGTCCGATGGGACAGTTGTTGCAGGACGGCCACTGTGTCCCAGTGACAGAGTGTCGCTGTGGGATCCCATCAGGCAACGGGACGCTGGAGTTCTTCCCTAAAGAGAAGCTTCCTGTGGACTGTAATACATGGTGAGAAACTGAGTTTACACTGCAAAAAACATAAAGCTTACCAAGTATTTTCTTCTTATAATTCAATTCAGTTCAATTCAATTGGCTTTATTGGCATGACGTAACAATGTATGTAAATATTGCCAAAGCAAGCATCAGAAATAAAGATAACAAGATAAGGAAAGCAATATTTACAATAAATTATTATATTTAAAAGAAAAGTAAAACTAATAACAATAAAAGAAAGCAATATTTACAATCATTGAATTACAATCAACATATAATTTATACAATCTAACTGTCAATATCTAGCAATAGTATCATAATTATATTGTTTTGAGTATAACTCTCTGGGGTCTATGATCGAGCCGTCCTGATCAGATCACGTGAAGTTTAACAAAAAAACATTCAACATTGACATTCCCAGGTCATGTAAAACCAAATATATGATAATAAGATAAGATAATAATGATAATATGTAATTTGGCACATAGTTTGTTTTGAAGAGTTGCAGCTAACAAGAAAAAAAAGCCTATAAATATACATGTTTTAATGTGACTTTTTGTATATAGTTTTATTTATATTTAAATGTTTACCTTTTTATATGTTCATATATGCATCCTATGTGTCCAAGTTCCAATTGTAGTGAATAGTATAATTTTTCAACTCGGATTTCGTGATTTTTTGTGTATTTTTGGGCTCAGTTTGTTGATAAAGTAGGTTAAATCGAAAAAAAAAATAATTGTCCCATCATATAGGTGAAGAAAAAATGGACACCAAATATGGGTATCGTAAACATTTTTCATGTGGTACATGAAGGGAAAAATCAAAAGTATTCAAAAACAGCCAAAAACGTCTCAGACCCCAGAGGGATAATTTACCTACTGACCATTGCTTTATGTGCTTATCTAATCAGTCTTTTGCCTATTAATAAATGTATTCTTGCATATTAATGTAATTTTCCTTCTTAAAAACATTGAGACACATTTGTCACTATGTGCTTATGTAACTATCTTATTGTTTAAAGACTTCTGTTCAGGATTGACATTGTTAGCTTTTTCATGCTTTTTAAGCTATTCAATTGTTGAATCTGGTGAGTTTTTACCTAAAATATTGTTTCCAATTGAGAATTTTAGTTGCATGTGGTTTAAATGATATTTCAAAAGCATTTTCTACCACCAAAACATGCTCTTTTCAAGTATTGCTGGCTGATTTTAATGTTCTACAGTTTGGCTATTTAAGCCACAATTGTTTAAAATAAGTATATTTGGATTTATTTCAAGACATCGTTGGATTTTCCAGTGCCTAGATATTTTTTTTTACTTATTTAAAGAATTTTTACAAAGAAAAATTTACTTACAGCACTGGCAGATAATTTGACTTGTTTCGAGCATGTATTTGCTTAATTCTAGTTATTTATTTTTCTTATTTTTTGTCAGTTGGTTTTTGCAGTATACGCAGCTTATACACTCAGATAAAAACACTAAATCTGAGGGAAATGATCTTGCTGCATGGACAGATAATTTCACTTGACAAGATTTCTTAAATTAAGATTGTTGAATCTAGAAATAAGCATGTTGAACACTTAAAATAAGAAATTAACTCTTAAAACAAAATAAATTATCTAACACTTCTAAATCTAAAGTTTAACTTTAGAGTTTAAATTTAACTTTTTTTTAACTTATCTTGTTTCAAGTGAAATTATCTGTCCATGCAGCAAGACAAGATAAAACAAGATGAATTAAAGCTGCAAGCAGCGATGAACTGGCCTGAGCAGAGTGACCGGACAATTATTTATTTCTTACAAAGATAAAAAAAACTTTAGATTTAGAAGTGTTAGATAATTTATCTTGTTTTAAGAGTTACTTTCTTTTCTTTTTTCTTTTTTCTCTTCTTTTTTGCAGTATAGAAACTCAACTCAATTCAACTTTATTTGTAAAGCACTTTCAAACAACCACAGCCGCAACAAAGTGCTGTGCATAAACAAACAGAACAAGAGACAATAAAATAAATAAAACAGGAAATAAACACTAAAATAAATACATTCATTGCTTTTTAAAAGACAATTTAAAAAACAATAAATAAAAGCAAACCATAAAACGCTAAAAACAAGAGCAGAGTCTCATGTGTTGTTAAAAGCCAATGAATAAAAATAGGTTTTAAGATGACTTAAAGTTTGTCCAACTTTACAGCCTGTTATAACTGCCTCTTGAGTTCACAGGCCTTACTTTTCCAGCATGAGATCAGCTTTTATCTCACCTCTTCCATCTATAGTGTGTGTGAGAATGGCACTCTGACGTGCACCAAGCTTCCCTGCCCGGTTTATGAGCCATGGAGCCCATGGAGCTCCTGCTCAGCCTCCTGTGGGCGTGGCCAGAAGACAAGGACACGTCTTTGCCAGGACACAGAGGGTGGTCCTTCCTGTGCTGACACCATGGAGACAGAGAGCTGTGACTTGCCATCATGTCCAGGTGGGACGTGGAACATTCATTATTACATTCATTATTACATTCCATTCATTAAAACATCTAACAGAATCATGTTCCTCTTTAAAGACCAAGCTCAAAAAATCCCTATAGATGTTCTACACCTTTGTATTTGTTTTGTTTAAATTTTGTTTGTATTTTTTAAAATTTTCATCTAGCTATGTAATTTAAGTAAAGTATAGTTACTTATAGGTTTAAGAGGGAGGGTCGCGTATAAGCCCTTTGGGCTTTTTGATCTTTCCTGCATTTTCTTTTACTGTTTCTTGTACTGTTATTTCTTAACGATTGTATGTTTTTTTAAGTGCAAACAACAATAAATAAAATAAAATAAAAAAATATTTTTCTGTCAATCATAAAAATTTAAGCCAAAAGAGCACATTTAACTGACTGAAAGTTTTCTCTCCAGTGGGATGTTTGTTGAGCGAGTGGTCCTCCTGGAGTGAGTGCAGCGCTACGTGTGGTGGAGGCTTGTCCATGCGGAACAAGACAGTCCTTCGAGAGCCAGAGCCTGGTGGGATTATCTGTGTTGGACCTCTTGAACAGCACACTGCCTGTAACACCAACAGCTGCCTGCCTGGTAACGCAAACACATATCAATTAAAGTGATAACTCCTTGTTAAATAAAGTGGCCAAGCAACTCGCAAAAACCCTATTGAGCGGTATCTTTTGGTTAGTTTTTTTTTTTTTTTTTTTTGACTGAAAAACAGATGACATTTATTATAGCAACTTTTAAAAGATTACTAATTTTACTGAGGTTTAATCCAGGGACTTCCATCCCTCTGATTGTGGATTTTTTTAATGTAACTAGGTACATTTACTATTGAAATTTATCAAAAGAATATTACAGACAGGGAGGAATACATTCATTCAATCAGGGAGCTATCAAGGCCAGGAATTCACTCCCTAAGTTATTTTCTTTCCTTTTTTTCAGTAAATGAGTTGAAAAAACAAAAACAAACAAACAAACAAACAAACAAAACAACAACGAACAAACACAACCACAGACCACCACACTGACACCTCTCAACAGATAAGCACACCAAATCAATGACAACACTGCATTGTCACGGCAACCATTAACCCACAGACAACCAGTAAAAGGGCTCCAAGTGAGCATATATTGGTCCAGTTTATCCAGTAGGGAGTACGTCACCCTCTCTTTTGGTTAGTTTTATCATAGTATTATGTAGTCAAAAGTAGTGATGTGCCAATGAAGCCTCATGAACCATTTTCTGTATTTTCTAAGCCCACTAGATTGTGCACTTGGTTTAAAGAAAAAGGCTCAAGCAATGGTAATTGAATGTGCTTTCAGGTCTTTGGTGAACAGAGTGCTCCATCTAGTGGGCTCAGAAAATAAAGAAAATGGTTCATGAAGCTTCATTCACCCATCACTAACTGAGACCATCTGTTCCGAAGACATACACTGTAAAGTGTGCATAGATAAAACTCCCACATATACAACCAAGTCTCCAAAAAGTTGGGATGCTGTGAAACACAACAACAGAATGTAATTATTTGCAAATCCTATGCGACCTACATTCAATTGAATACAGCACAAAGACATGATGTCTGTTACTCAAACTCAGACTTTTTGTTTTTTGTAAATACATACTGATGCATTTTTTCAAATCAAATCAATCAAAATTACTTTATTTATCCCTGAGGGGCACATTCAGGTAGAATCTCTGTAAGAATGAGACAGCCTGTTGGCTGTAGGAGAGAAGGATCTTTTGAATCTCTTCATCCTGCAACAGAGAGAGAGGAGCCGTCCACTGCTGTTTTTTTGGTCCATAAAGGTTTTGTGTAGCAGATGATCTGGGTATTTCAGGGTGGCCTGGAACATGTTGACAGGTCATCTGTCCACCACCTCCTCCAGTGTGTCCAAACTTGGCTCCAACCACAGAACCAGCTCTTTAGACCAGTCTGTCCAATCGTATATATTTTACACAGCTTCCCAACTTTTCAAAATCAGGGTAGTATGTTTATGTTTTGAAAATATACATGAGACATGATGTAATGTATTGAATGTCTGTGTGTTGCAGAGTGTCCTAGTGGGCAGGTGTTTAATGACTGTTCGGGTTCCTGTCCATATACCTGCGAGGACCTGTGGCCACACACTCAGTGTTTACCTGGACCCTGCACCCCTGGGTGCAGCTGCCCCTCTGGACAGGTCTGGAAACATGCATGTGCTTGTCAATGGATAACTGTGATATCATTTTATCTGACCCCTGTTGAGATTGTTCCTTGTCTCCCTGTGTGTCCTTCATTCTGCAGGTGTTGCATGAAGGCTCCTGTGTGTCCCACACTGACTGTCCCTGCTCATCGCTGTCCCTGCCCACTGGTTACCACAGCTGGAATGACAGCACGGAGGAGATGCCACCTGGAACGGCCATTCAGCACCTCTGCAACACTTGGTAATACACTTCACATTAGGGCTGCACGGTTACAGCCAAACTGATAATTACAATTATTTTGATCAATACTGTACATGATTATTAATCACGATTATTCATCATGTTAGGGAAAACATCTGTATTTTTATTGCACTACTTTTAAACAAACAACACAAAAACATTTTTTAGAGTGTCCGGTGCTTGGTGTAAACAAACAGAGATCGCTAAGTGAACACCTCCTGCAGCAGCAGCACATACACACTGTACTGCTACAGAGCTAACTGTTAGCCTATTAGCAATTTGCAGACTGAACGCTAAGGGGTTAACATCCCCTCCGGCTCTGCAGCTGGGAAAGACTGCTGCAGGAAGACTGTGCCACTTCTACTAGTTCTTAGTCGAAGGCCCCCGCGGTTTGTTAAGAAGAGCCGCCGGCCCCCGTAGCTCATTTAGAGTAAGACGGAGTCTCCAATCACACCAGAAAAAGTCGCTGGATTTGACGCCGGTCGCTTTTTTGAAAAATAGGGGGGTCTGAAAAGTTGCTAAATATAGCAACAAAGTTGCTAAACTGGCAACACTGCTTCGACAGCTTTTACAAATGCCGCATTTTGTTGTGGCATCAAGTACTCCGTCACATCCTGCTAAGCGCTGCCCCCTGGTGGTTGGTGGACTACTGGTGTAGAAAGTGTTTGATTAGATATGCAGGAGAGCAGCATTTTAAAATGGAAATATCACAGACGATCAGGTTAATTTAATTGCGACGGCCAAAATTGTGATCACGATTAAAATTCGATAAATAGCGCAGCCCTACTTCACATGGTTTCATCCATTAATTCATTCATTTAATTCGATTCACATTGTGAGCAGCCAGACTGTCCTCACAGAGGATCAGAACCTGATCTGCTGAAGTAGTTTTGACTTCTATCTTCACCTGGTTTCACTGAAACACACGATGGACAATATTATAAATCGATGCAAAAAACTTATATTGACATTCACAACATGTTCATGCTGCAGCCTTTTCATTGGTCTATTTCAAGTCACATATTACTGCAAACGTAATGCCTTAAAGGAACAAACTGACACAGTGGATAAAAGGATGCTGATGAACACTGCTTGTGCCCTCCAGATTCAGGTATGATGAGGCTGCATTTCCTGGCCACATTTGAAAGAGCCTTTGAACTATCGTAACCTCTGATTTAATGCCTGGTGGCTGAGTCCCAGAGTACATCTCTAATCCTTTATAAGAGAGCAAAAAGAACAGGAATAGAAATGAGTATTGTTGACTCTGCGTTCCAATGGATTTGCTGAAGTTCGTGCAATTTGCAGTGTCAGATTTGTTTGAAAAATCCTTTGCCTGTTAAGAGAAGCTGCAAATGGTTGCTAAAGGGCACAAAAAGAAGATTGCAGTCGAGAACAGAAACTGCTATTAAATTCCACTCCATAAATATCTGACTGGCTGCAGAGATGAGCAAAACATAAAAATCTTGCATTTCGTAGCACCATACTGAGTGGAGGAGAGTTATGGCTGTGTGTGGTCTGTGTGTGAACTTGAACTTGACTTTCACTGAGCGACTAAATCACTTTTTCACTGAGGTAAATGTTTTCCATCTGCAGAGACTCTGTTTTATGTCCTAAGAATCAGTCCTTTTGCCTCTTAATAAATGTATTCTTGCATATTAATGTAATTTTCCTTCTGAAAAACATTGAGACACATTTGTAACTGCGGATGTTCTAACTGTCCTCCCAGTTGCCAGTTTCTGTAGTTGAGAGTAGAACTCATGTCCACAGGAAACAGAGAATAAGTTTATTAATATTTTTTTGATGAGCATTACCTCTTAGAATACCATAAAAACACTATAACACTTTATTAGTTACTTATTCTTTTATTTGAGTGATCTCATTATCTGGGTCTTTTCTTTGTTAAGATCTTTGTACAGTATGCAACTATAATGTTTTGGTATTCTTTGAATTTCCTAGATCACAATTGTTATAATGCTTCATTTTATTAATAACACATGCAGCATCAAGAAATTGCTCATGCACATTCATCACTTTGCCATTAGTTTTTAATACTTTTCGAAAGACCCATGTGAAACATTTCTGAGTAAAAAATGTCACCAAATGAAATAATCACCGTTAAGTGCCATTAGAACATTATGTATAAAGTAAAGTTCTCAGACCAAAACAGGTCGTTTGTCAAGGCCTTCCAAAACAACCTGTTATACTGTTAAAACTAGTGTATGGGCTGATATATGTGCCACCAGAAACTGAATTTGAATTATTTATATGTGAATATGAATTGCTTAACTTTAATAATTGCATTAAATTATTTGTTTGGAACTGAACATTTCGTTCTCATAATTCAAATTCAGTTTGCAAAATTCAATTTCAGTTTTCTGCGACGAACATCCAGGTAGTTGAGGCAGAGCAATCGAGCACGGATACACAGTGAGCCTCTTCGGCCAATCAGCACCTCCGTTTCCTTTTGTAACATTTGTTGCCACCCAGTTGCCATAGCGCCTCTTTGGCCAATCCATGGTCAAGCCAGTCTAACTCCTTTTTGTAGCGAGTGGCAACCGGTTGGCAACAAATGCAACAATTCAGATTCAGCTTTTCAATGCAATGATTCAAATTGAACAATACAAATTCAAATTATAAGATTCAAATTCAGTTTTTTCATGCAATTATTTAAGTTAAGCAATTCATATTCAAATATAAATAATTCAAATTCAGTTTCTGGTGGCACATATTTCAGCCCATACAAGCGATCCATTTTCTAACCTAGCACTATGTTTAGAGCTGAGTTAAGTTTTGGCAACTAAAACGACTTGGTTAAAGTTAGGGAAAATTGTTGTTTAACTATGACTGTTAGTAGGAGATGGGATGCAACCTGCAGAATCAAAGTCAGACACTCATCTGCACCCATCTACTCCAAACTCCAATCTTCCTTTTTGCTTTATTGCACAAAAGAATACGTTTTACAACATAAAACTTAATTTGTTAAACCATTTCCGCAGACCAGGGGTAGGCAACCTGCGGCTCCAAAGCCACTTGTGGATCTTCAGGCAGTCTGCAATGGCTCTGACAAAAAATGTCTACAAAATGAAACGTTTATTTCTTTAAAATTAATGTATCATTGGTGTAGGCCCAAAGCAATTTGTTTTCTTCAATTTTAAACATGTTTACATTATATACGGCAGTAAAAATGTTTTTTTTTTTATAGCTTCATAGCTGAAAGTCTACAAGCTGATGCCATAACCTCTAAATTTTTGCCAAATTCAAGTCTAGTTTTGAGTTTTCCTAGTTTTCCTGAGAGATTTCTTCAGTTTCCAGCCTCTCATTTGCACTTAGGTCCTCACTGCATTCTGCATAAAATCATATAAATAAATGCTCATTATGGCCTATTAGTAATGTCTGAAGGCTAATTTAGACTAAGAAGGCTGTTTTATCTTCATTCTAAGGATCAAAATAAGGTTTGCGACTCCATTCCGACTGTTTTTCTCCCTTTTTTTGGCCAACAATGGCTCTTCTGTAAGTAAAGGTTGCCTACCCCTGCCTTAGACATATTTTAACGTCCTATAAAATGACACACATATTCAGTTTAACTTGAGTAAAAATTGAAAGCACAGAAGAAACGAACTGTTTTTGGAAAGCACCACTGTCATATTTACCCTGGTCTGATTTATTTGTGACAAACGTACCACAATATCCATTTTGAAATGAAAAGTGCACCTCAAATCCTCTCCGAGTTCATTTCTGAAGTGTTGTCGAGCAGAGTATCATTAGAGTTGAATTTCATCGTCTCAGTCAAACTATACAGTCGTCAACAATCCAGTTTGGTACTATGATATCTGCTGTAATAGATAGTCTGACATGCAGCAGACATGCCGTAAGTGGTCTCATCTTCCTCACAGTGGTTTTGATACTCATTTAATATACTCTGATGGGCCCAGCTGTGTGACATGATGATTGCTTTGGTATCTCAGTGTTCAATAATATCAGCCTTGCTGTTTTCCACTCATATTATATCATTAACATGATTCTCCTTTTTCCAGTGTGTGCCGAAAAGGAGTCTTCAACTGTACCTCGGAGCTGTGTGATGGTGAGTGATGCTCTATCGCAGCTGTTCTCAACAAACACATTTTATAGGGCCCCTCTGTTTTACCTTTGAATGCACCAGCAACAATAATCTTTGGTTGAACTGTCAGGACCATGATAGATATGTCAACCTATCTATAGTTACTAACAGCTGTTGCAACAGTTGGCTCAAATAACTGAGCGACAGTCACATCAATCACAGCCGACAAAGGCCATTACTGGGTTTTTGTTTCGGAAACATGCGATACCATCCCCACCTAGCAGGGGCAGGAAGAGATGAAAGATAATGGGGAGCAGAGTGTGACAAAGTGCAACTACTCGTGTTTCCATAAGAGACTTGAATGTGTGATTTGACATGTATTTCTTATCTTTCATCATATACACTGCAAAAAAAGGTGTGTCTAAAAGCAAGATAAAACACTAAATCTGAGGGAAATGATCTTGCTGCATGGACAGATAATTTCACTTGAGAAGATTTCCTAAATTAAGATTATTAAATCTAGAAATAAGCATGTTGAACGCTTAAAATAAGAAATTAACTCTTTTTTTGTGTGTGTATTTATTTTTATTGTTTTCTTAACAGAAAAATATATACAAATTAGAGATAGTTGGTGGAGCTACACAGAACAATACATGTTGAGTTTTTGACATGAGACAAACAAAACATGGGTATAACGTAAATGGCACAGCAACAGAATAGCACTAATTCAGTTTTTAGACATTAAATCAAGAAAAGGTTGCCAGATTTTAAAAAAGATATCCTCTTTAGCAGATATGATGTACCTGATTTTCTCCAAGTGTAATACATTTCCCAGCTCTCTCAAACACATTTCAAATGAAGGAGCCCTTTCAGATTTCCAAGACTGGAAAAATAGCTTTCTGGCTAACAATGTTGAAAGGGAGATAGCCTTAGCTTCATAACTACTTTTTACACCATCTGGATTAGCCACTCCAAACAACACGGTGAATGGGTCTGGGTTACATGGATGATTAAGGGCCTTAGTAAAGAACTCCAACAAGGAGCCCCAGAATGGTTGTAGCTTATGACATGACAAGAATAAGTGGGAAAGTGTTCCCTCTTCACTTTAACACCTAATACATTGGGGTGACACATCCAGAAATATTTTCTGCAATCTGGAGGGAGAATAGTATCGTCTACGTACTAGAAATGAACTCTTAAAACAAGATAAATTATCTAACACTTCTAAATCTAAAGTTTTTTTTAATCTTGCTAAGAAACAAATAATTTGCAGTGCACCCTGCTTGGGCCAGTTCATCGCTGCTTGCAGCTTTAATTTATCTTGTTTTATGAGTTAATTTCTCATTTTAAGCATTCAACATGCTTATTTCTATATTTAATAATCTTAATTTAAGAAATCTTGTTGTGTGTGTTGTTGCGTGTTTTTATCTTGTTTTTAGACACACCTTTTTTGCAGTGTAATCAGCAGTGCCTTTTACCCTCTCCTGTCTCTCTCTCATGGATGTGGTCATAGGGAATTTCCCTTTCAGTGAGAGTAGTGTTTACCTGAGTTTAAAGGGAAACTGAGGTATTTGTCAACCTGGGAGTTATTCTTGTATTTTAAGCACTATTAATCATGAGACGTTGTACTACACACCCCCATAGTGGATAACTGGGAAACACACTCTGCCAAGAACACTGTGTTTAAAGAATGTTTCCCCTGACAGCTTTGAATAAACTTCTATTTAATACAAATCCTGTTCAGCTAGTAAAAATTTGATCAAATGTCTTTGACTAATACCGATCCTCAGTGCTCCACTGACTGTAAAAGTACAATGGGCCAAAAATGAAATGCTTGAAAACAGCACTACTGGCAATACCAGCCACCCATTGTTTGTTTTGATAACATTATTATGGCATGTATGAGTAGTAGAGTCATCTAATAGTAAGATAATCACACTACAAAAAAGCGCTTTCTAAAACAAGATAAAAACACTAAATCTGAGGGAAATTATCTTGCTGCATGGACAGATAATTTCACTTGACAATATTTCTTAAATTAAGATTATTATATCTATAAATAAATAAAAATAAGAAAGTAACTCTTAAAACAAGATAAATTAAAGCTGCAAGCAGCGATGAACTGGCCCGAGCAGAGTGACCTGACAATTATTTGTTTCTTACCAAGATAAAAAAAACAACTTTAGATTCAGAAGTGTTACATAATTTATCTTGTTTTAAGAGTTAATTTCTTATTTTAAGCGTTCAACGTGCTTATTTCTAGATTTAACAATCTTAATTTAAGAAATATTGTCAAGTCAAATTATCTGTCCATGCAGCAAGATCATTTCCCTCAGATAAGATAAGATAAGGGTTGCGGGTTGACACTTAATGGTGTTTTCCTTCAACCACCAACAGGTTTCCTCTCTTTCAGAGTGAAGGAATGATACAAACATCTATTTGTTTTTTCTGTCCAACTCCTTTTTCTTGTCCTCTTCTCAGTGCACGAGTTTCTCCAATACCCCTTTTTCGACCAACGTGAACCTAGTTCTAGTGCTGGTGCTGGCTTACAGTTGGTTCAACTTACGAATCTTCTCTGTACCTTTTCTACGGGCTAGAGAACCACGTCATTATGTCACTGTATACGTCAGTATACATCTCCGCTATCCCAGAAACATTTATGCCAAGTTGAAGTGTAAAAGCATATAGAGCATTAAGATTAATTTAAGAGGCGTTCCCGGTGGCATACCTGGTAGAGCGCATACCACAGAGGTCCTCGTAAGCGGACGGCCCGGGTTCGAATTCGGCTCGGAGCATGTCTTCCCCTCTGTCTCCCCCTTTCACTCTCAATATCTCTACTGTCAAAAAAGCTACAAACGTCCTTTTTAAATATGTTTATAATGTTCTATATAACTTTATTGACACGTTGCCGTGGATACGCATTGCTCTGCTACTCTTCTGATGATGGCTCGCCTTGTTAGTGACCTGTCAATCAAAGGTAGCCACGCCCCAAATCATATGATTCTTTATCTTCTATTTTCTTTTAAATGGGGCCATTATTAGAAGTATTAACATGAAATTGTCTTGAAGTAACATTTTTTACTAGCGACTGAAACCATATAGTTTCATAGCAAATTTCTGAGGTAATAAATCAAGTGAGAAGTTTTCTCATTTTGCACTGAAATGAATGGACTGAATTTTTTCGCTGCCAAACAAGATTGCGGCTTAAGGCACTTCCTGGTTTGCCTCCCTGCTCAGACACGGAGGTTGCCGCCTGGTTGAAACACAAAGAACTGGTTCAGGATTAGACACCGGCCCTGAACCGGCCCTTGAACTGCCTTGGTCACAGAGGGCTACAGGAGACACGGAAACCAAATCTAACAAGATAGCAAGCTGTCTTTGGTAACACTTTGTCCACAAATGTACAGCTTCAGGAAAAAAGTTTTTTTGTGCATAATCTTATGCTGACATTGGAGGTCTGTTCCATTGCTCAGTTCAGCATTATTTCTCACAGGTGTTTCTTTTAACAAATAGCTTTAATAAAAAGCAATGTTGCCGTAATATCTGTAATTGTACTTTTATTTGGGCGAGCTAAGGAATAGTTCCCCGATGACAAATATTTTCTCAATGCTTCTGTACTGCCTCAGGTAAATGAATGTCAAACTTCCACTGACCTCACCGTGTTTGTATTCTTCTCCCATCCATCCTCTGCAGTGGACTGTGAGTGGTCCAGCTGGTCCCAGTGGACTCCGTGCTCAGCAAGCTGTGGTACAGGCCAGCAGAGCGCCACCAGAACCATCCTGCAGCCCAGCCAGTATGGAGGGGCCTCCTGTGAGGGCCCTGACCACCGCTCCAGCACCTGCATGGCCCCTGACTGTGGTGAGTGAGAAGAAAGGAGATTTATAATCATCATGGGGAATCAATAGTGACAGCAGCTTCTAGGTGAATATTGTAAAATTTAATAAAAAAATTACTCACAGTGCACTAGAATCTTAATGAGGGCTTTTCATATGAAAAGTGTGTGTGTGTGCTTTGATGTGAGAGATCGGGGAACTGATACGCATGCTTGTTATCTCAAACCTTGAGCTACTGTAGATAGCTGGAAAAATATATGAGTGAATGTAGTGCCAATTAGAACTAGTCTTTGATTTTGGTTTTAATATGAGAAAGCCAGGCTGATCCCACTCGTTACGTAAGGGTTTTTTGTCACTCATTATAAAAGACAGGTACAATTCTAACTTAAATACTGCTTGTTAGACAGTGTGATGTGATGTAGGAGTCTTTTATTAAACATCCCAAAGTGTACAGAATTTCTCAGGCTTTATCAAAAACAATGTTTAATAAAACATCCTTCTCATAGCAGTGGAACCCCAAGCTTTTTGTAGAAGTGTAAATAAACAGTTTGCTGTGTCCTATTCTCACACTACACATGTGCTGTTTACAATGATGTAAGTTTTAATGTTTACCACTTTCTCATTTCGACCCAGTGACCATTGACCATTTTTTCTATTGCTGAGACTTTTGATAGCTATAGCTTGTAAAGTTTCATGAGTTGGTTGAAAACACAACCTGATTTAAAATGAGAATCCTGTAAATTGGTCAAAAGTATGCTCATGGGGGCTAAATATTATGATCTATTGCTAAAAGACTGGCTTAAATTAAGTTGCATTGCATTCTACATGATCTAAGTAGAATACATAGAAATTAAGAAACCATCTGATTGGGACATTATTAGTTGTTAGTACTTATTATTAGTATGAGTACACTATTATTATTAGTATTAGTACACTATTGATCATCGCTTGTTATCCCATAAGGGTAAGTAGGGGCCTACTCTACTCTACCTTCTAGTAGGTCAGCAGGTTGGTGTCAGCCCATTAAATGGTTTTGCCTAAAAAGGTTGGTTTTTTCTTAAAGTTGATGGTTAGGCGTTACAAAAGAGAGTTCAAAAAGTACTAACAAGGACATAAATAGTGGGAGTGACATAGTTTCACGTGCGACAAGAACGCTGGTCTGCTGGGTGAAAGTCCTGGGTTTGTTTGACCCATCCACCTCTACTCCCACCAACCCTGAGAGCAACTTTTCTAGCTTCTGCCGCTGCAATTTTGTCAATTTCACTAAGTTAATGGGTGAGCTGGCCAAACAAGAAGCACACAATACTCAGTTCTCCAGGTTTTATTAGTCGCTCAGTCCAGGATGGTTATTTAACAAAGCAACAAAGTCCCGTACACTTGTTGCACTGTTTAGCATTGGCTCTTCAGCAAGAGGTAATTTGGCCCTGCCCTTCCTGCCCTATACATCACATCAGGACAGACCTGACTTCTTTACACGTTCCCCTCTCACATGGTGTTATCAGAGTTAAATTCACAGTTTGAGTTCCCACAAGGCCTTGCGTCTTGAATATTAAGTAGGTTGCTGCCTACTTATGTCTCATCATGACAGGAAATTCCATCACACTTCATACTACGTTCCCTTACTCCCCTCTTTTACACTCGTCTCTTCCGCCCTGGCGTCATTCATAATAATTGTAGCTACGAGAGGGCAACAGCAAGAATATGCATAAAAATAGCAGCCCCTTGAATAAGCTGATAAAAACCTACTGCACCTACTAGAAGGTAGAGCGTTCCAATCTGTAAACAGTATGTTTTCTTTTTAACATTACAAGAAGAAGGACTTAGGGGAGAGTAATAGGGATAGGGTGAGGACTAGAGGTCGACTGATATATCGGCTGGCCGATATTTGCTTTTTTTACTTGTATCGGCAACGGCTGATATGTGCGTGCGTTCGCCAATCAATTAGCCCATTTCACTGAGCAACATCTGCCATTCTCTGGTGAGCTGCTGCTGATACCAACACATCAAATATGTGGACTCATCTGAGGCGCCACCACCTCGAAACGTAGAACAACATACACATTGATGGAGGGAGAAAAGGCAATATCGGCTTCAAGAATTGGCCCCCAAAAATCGGCAGCATATATCTGGGAAAGGTTAAAACTGATGTCAAAATAATCTGTATCGGCATCAGCCTTAAAAAACCCATATCGGTCGACCACTAGTGAGGACTAACAAGCATATTTCTGATTAATACTATACCTTTGAATACACTCATTATCTGTCCACACTTCCGTTTCATTTCCACACTCCTTTTCTCCCATCAATTTATCAAATAATACTCGTCACTTATTCATTTCCCTTCCTCCCTTGTCTTTCTATTTTCTCCTCTCCTCGCTGACACCTTTTCTCACTCCTCTCACTCCTTTCCCTCTCCTTCTCGTCCTCCGCAGCGTGTCCTGACGGGGAGCAGTGGAAGAGGAGTGTGTCGGAGGAGGTCCCGCTGTGCGAGAGGAGCTGCCAGGACATTTACTCCTCCTCTCCCGTCAACTGCAGCCGCTCCAGCGAGGCCTGCGTGTGTCTGGAGGGGCTGTACCGCAACGGCGGGGGAGTGTGTGTCATCCCCGCCCTCTGCCCCTGCCATGACCAGGGCGTCCTGCGGGAGGTACGCACTCAAACACACACATACGCTGGCTCCCACCCAAAGTAAACAGACATCTGTTGCCCAGCTAACTTAGCAGCTTGTACCCATTGTGCCTGCCTCATTGTGTTGCGCATCTGAGGCTTAACACTGGCGTGGTGTTTATGCTCCCTCCTATTCATTCCTATTGTGTTATTTACTCATAAAGAAGGGCCTATTAGAAGATGAGTGACATGCCCCGCAGGCCACATTACACCACAGTGCCTCTCCAGCCCTCAGCCTCATCAATTATGTAGGAAGTACCGTAGAAAGCCGGCACTGGGACCGCAACTGGGCAAGCCTGCCAGGAATTATTTATGAGGAAGGGGATATTATAGGATTATAGGAATTAATCATAAACTGACAAGAGGTCACATCCCAGCTCTTGATCTTTCTACTTCAGGCCTTTCTTTTTCTCTTTCTTTCTTTCTTTCTTTCCTCTCCCATACCTACACTCTGTCTCCCACTATGGTCCCCCTTCTGCTTTCATTACAGGATTTGTGTTTTATCTCTCACTTTCTCCATCTCTTTTCTATTTATCCTCATTTCCCTTTCTTCCTCTCCCTTCATCTACCCCTGTCATTCTCCCTGCCTGTCAACTCTGTTCCTGTCTCTGAGTCTGTCAGCTGCTGATGACTGATGTCCATATAAAGACCCTCTATGCTTCTAATTAACTACCTCATCACTATTATACCAAATGCGTCAGCGTTGGCCACAAAGACACTCCCTAGTTAGTGCCTCTGTGCGGGTAAAAGCTGAGCACTGTTAATGATCCCCATAGCTTACACACACACATAAAATATATAATGTAGTCTGTATTATGTGTTGTTATAATTACAACATCATAACAGGCCTCTATAATCTAAATTATGCACAAGGGTGTAGCTAGAGTTTTATGATCGGTTGCACTTTATAGAACCTGCACTGACTCCCGTGTGTGTGCATAAAGGCAAGACTAACAGGCTGTTGAAGCATCGTGATGTCACCTGTATAAAAATGTTGTGTGTTTTTGTGTATGTGTGTGAGCCAGGCAGGATCAGAGTGGGAGGAGGGCTGTCTGTTATGTCGCTGCGTGAACGGGAAAAAACTGTGCCAGTTAAGATGTGCGCCGCTCCACTGTGAAGAGGTGAGACATACACACCGACACCGACATCTGTTTGATTGTGCATTTCTGCTAAAATTAAATAAAATGGGATTGTTTTTGGCTTATCCTACATACCAGAAAAGAGACAGATGCTAAAAACAGAGTGTTTTAGACAGAAGGTATATACAGCTAAATTCAGACAGTTTGTAAAAAAAAATGTTTTGGAAAATTAAAGCATGTAGACATGTTCTAGAAGAAAAACCCACGATACAAATATGAACCTGAAAATGAGCAAAGTATGTCCCTTTAACAGGTAACAACTGGGGAGCAAGGTTATAATAGTTTTGGTTTTTTAGTTTTAATTTCGTTGTGAATTTTTGTTTAAAAATTCAGTTAGTTTTCATTTGTTTTTAGAGCTGGTTTTATTTTTTTATTTTTTGAAAATGCTTAGTTCTAGTGTTAGTTTTAGTTGTTTTGTAATGGGCTACGTGTTCGGTGCCAGATTCAAAGAGTCCATAATAAATCTTGTCTTTATTTCCTTTGGTTTATCCATCTCAGCCCCAATAAGGTTATTAACTCTTACAGTTCCAGGTGTTTTGGTTTTCCAATTTTGGTTTGAGTGTAAACATCCCAGTCTCAGTAAACATATTCACCATGTGTTCCTGCAGGTTGACTAACGAGCAGCTGTTTAGTTGGAGCTAAAAAAATACATTTCATATCAACCAAAAAGGATTATGAAGTGTTTCCCTACATGTATTCTGCGACCACTGCTGGATTTTTAGCGTTGCTGCAAAAAAATGTGATTTGTAATATCATGGTTGAATTGAAAACTTTCACTTGCACACAGTGAAAGCACAACATCCAAAATTAAGCGAGTGTTGCGCCTGCGACACGTTTGTGCAAGCACACTTGGGATTACCATAATAACTAAACAGTTTATGCTATCAGAAAAATTCCAATGTTTTCTGAAAGCTGAGAAGTTGCTCTTTACAGCCAACATGTGTCATTACGGTAATTTCACTCGCGATTCTCCTGGAAGCTCACAAAGCAGGAATACACAAACTCAGCTGTGGAGAAATAGAAAATACTTTTTACTTTTACTTTTATACTTTATTTTTGGATAGGGACGGTGCACATTAATGAACATTGAAAAACATCTTCGTAAATATGCCGGATTATAGCAAGGCTGCTAGTTTTCATCCATAGTCCCTACGAAAATAAAAAATAAATACAAATATAAAAGACAGTAAGTACAGAGGTAAGATACAAGTAGAGGAGACAACACACACACACACACAACACAACACAACACAACACAACACATACCAGACCCAGACAGGATATAACTATGCAATAAAAAGTAATGTTCAAGTAGTCTCAAATCCACTAGATTATGTATGAAAAAAGTTGACAAAGACGAAAACGAAGGACATTTTCACTATAATTTAGTTCGTTTTAGTTTTGTAACCACACAATACAGTTTTAGTTGGTTATCGTTTTTTTTTTAAAACTCGTTTTCTTTTAAAAAGTCGTTGTTTTTTTAAAACTCGTGTTTTAAAAAAAACTCTTTTAAAAAAAGATTTCAGTTAAGGAAATTTTTTTCAATTCTAGTTTTCGTTATTTCGTTAGTTTTTCGTTAACTATAATAACATTGCTGGGGAGGAGCATATGAACTGTAACAAATGTGTGTGTTTCCATCTTTGCAAGTTACGGCCATTTATATGATTCAGCACACACACACACTGAGACTTTTGATCTGTTGTTGCACCAGGCATCGTTGAATGCATTTGTAGAAAATGAGGCCAGTAGATCTCAACTATTTTTGTCTTATCACCCTTTAATATGAAGCATTGTCTACTTCCAGTTCTTCATTACAGAGCGATGCCTGTGAGATGTGGCCACTTCAATTGAAGCCTGGTTTTCCCTTATCAGACTGATTCAATTGAATCATAGCTCCTCTGAGCCTCACATTTATCCCTTGACCCCTTGTGGGCATCATGACTGCAGGGTTGGAAACCACTGTATTGGGCTCTATGTACAATAATAGTAATAGTAATAGCAAAGTCATAGCCAAGCTGTTGAAATACTGATGGATCAAAAGTGAGCTGAAATAACAGAGATATTTACACTACACTATCACACTTGAAATCAACCCACACAAGTACGTGGACACCTGCACAAAGTACAGCCAGCACCAAACTCCAGGCTTAACCAGTTTCTGTAGGATCTGAGAAAGGTGTGTAGCTATGAGCTGCGTTTATAGTCCCAGTTATCTACTCTTTGCAGGGGTGTGTGCACCTACTGCATCCAAATTCACGTAAAGAAAGATGAAAGCTCACATATAGAGGCACGATCAGTCTCCCAGACAAGCGCATCAGTCCATTTAACCGCCACTCCTACCCCAGGGGTGGTACAGTTCACACAGTGTCTCTGTTGGTCACAAACATCTCAATTACTCTGAGAGAGAGAGAGAAAATGCTCTGCTCCCTTAAGAACGTGTGGGATGTTCTCTGCAAGTCGCTGGCTGAAGTAGATCAATACCTGACTGTCCGATCCTCCCACATGCCTGCACTTTTTCCTTTACCATGCCCCTTCTAGCTCCCATGGAACACTGAAACCTCCTTGTTAAGCAAAATTTAGTCTTATTCCAAAACAACATAATCCACTATTTGGCAAAGCTGAAACCAGCACTGCAAAATTAATGGCACCATGTATGAGTATAAAAGTATAATTTTAGTTACAGTTGAAATTCAGAGTCAGATATAAGAATATTTAAAGTTGAGACTGGTATCCTCTGTAGTTTTAAATATTCATCAATTAACTTGAAATTAACTTTGCGGGGACATTGTGCATTATGGTTTGGGTAATTGGATTGTCATTGCTAGTGACAGCACATTACAGAAATAAAGGAGTGCCTTCATTTAGCAGATAATGCTCAGTCACACGCAGACTGTTTGAGTGGTTAAAAGCTGGTCATCTCACAGAAGACGGTGAGCTGTGTGGTCAATTATGTATGCGGCCTGTACAACTAGAGGCAGATGAAGAAAAAAATAAACTCCATATAAAATATGAATACATTTTGAGACGGGCGGAACTTTTGATACCACATAAATACAAATTCTGTCAAGTTCTGCTTTGGATAGAAAAAGAAGAAAAGGGCAATAGCAATGTTAAACGTGCCTTCAGTGGGAAGAATACATTTTCTTTCAAATGTCCTTTTGCGATGCTTCTTTTCTCTTGGTTCTTCAGCTGCAATTCTATTTAAAGGGTAATTAGTGTGAGTGAACCCCTCAACAAGAGTCTACAGGCACACTAGCAGCTCTGTGAGGCTGTACTGCAGCAGTCCTTTTTACCTAAATGCTTTTTAGCTAAATGCTCACATTGACAGAGCTAATATGATGATGCTTCATACTTGATTTATTACCTCAGAAAAAATTATCGTGGCAACATTATGGTCTCAATCACTAGTTTAAAGATAAAGCAGGGGATTTTTTGGGGGGCGTTGCTACCTTTGATTGACAGGTCACTAACACGGTGAGCTGTCATCACGAGAGAAGCGAAGCAAACAATGTGTATCCATGGCAACCTGTACATCTAAATAGCCATGAAGTTGTTTGTCGTGTTTCTTCTCAGAACTTTCAAAGTATGTATTTCAGTTAATGGAAGTTTATTTGAACATTTGGCAACTTAAAAATGTCTTGTTCGGCATCCGGTTGTACTAAAAGACACTCCAAGGAGTCGGCTGTTAAATTTTAGCAAAACGTACAGTTTATTTTTAGATACACCCATAAATCCACCCCTCACTCCTCCACAGTCCAAATATGGTCTTATTCCTGGTTTCAATGAACAATGATGTCGACAGCCGTAACGCCGAACTTGATGCTTCAAACTACAATTATTTATATACAGTCTATGATTATAGTTACCATCTAGCTGAACATGTTAGCATGCTAATGAGCTCACAGTTAAAAAGCTAACATGCTGATTTTTTTTTTTTTTTGCCGTTATATAGTTTACCACGTTTATCATATTAGTTACCATTGTAACATCTTAGCATGTTAACTTGGCTAAATAGGTTCTGTTGAGGTTGATGGGAATTGCAGATATTTGGTCATAAGGGATTTTTGGAAGTGTTTCACTTAAAACAACTATTACTGTTACTATTATTATTGCAATAATTGTTATTAGAAGGAAACTATTTTAATCATCATGAATTTCTTTCTCGTTAAGATGATGGCAGCCTCAGTGGCATGCCACAATCAAAGTGAATTTTAACATTTGCTGTAATGAAAAGAGTCTTCCTCCTTTTTCATGCCCTCTATGTCTATGTGAAGCAAGACAGGAAAAGAGATCTCAGAGACAGATGTCTCGAAATATGGAAAATTAAACCAGAACTCACTGCATGGCTGCATAGAGGGTGTCATTTAGCTGAACAGACCCTTTAAATATTGAGTGCCAGCCAGGAGACATAGAGAGAATTGCTCATTTTTGGGAGAAAATGGCTTCAATTCCTCTGCCTCTGCAGGATGTCACACACAATTTTAACATTTTCTCTGATGGGAAGTCTCCTCGTGTTTCCTTTTCCCTCTTCCAGTTCATGTCTTCCCCCCCGTGTCTATTAGATGCAGAACTGAAAGGCATCTTTGTTTATTTGGTTTAAAAGTTGTACCTCTCTCAAGAACCACAAAATTCTATTCATTTTTTAAATATATATTCAATCTCTTCATGATGATGAAGTTTAGAAAAGTTACAGTAGAAAAGTCATCCGTCTCATCCTTGACACAGTAAGCTGAATTTATATCTGTAACACGGCAGGGCTGTGTAAAGGCCGGGTAAAAATAAATTCTGCTGACACCCAGAACTTTAAAGGAGAGGTTGATTGCACAGTGAGCTCCACAGAGTAGACAGTCTACCGAGTGTTCCTCCTGTGGTGTGCACAGGTCTTCACGTCAGTGCACTGTGTCTCTGGAGGTGCCTCGCAGTTGTGTAACTATTTCTTCTCCCTAGGCTGCACTAAGTTATGCCTCGGTGAAAGCACTTTTTATCCCAGCTAATATGAAAAGGTCATTTAATGCACAGTGTTCCTTCTACTGACAGGCTGAGAATTGGTTACTGACAGTCCACTCTGTTATTTATGACTCAGCTTACAGTTAAGCACAATGCTTTTTAAAAGTCCCCCAACATGCCTGCAGCACTCTGCTGGGAGGCCCATTTTAAGGTAATGGATTGTAGCTTGTGTTATCATATTGGGTGTTAAAAGCGTCAGGATGTGTTCCTCTCAAACCCTAGCTGCTCTTATTTCTTCCCAGACACATTAATTGAGCTCTGATTTCTATATCACAGCCTGTAGACGACACAAATTTGACTACCCTTTACTTTAAATGCCAAGTGCCCTTTCCTTTGAAATACCCACAAATTCACATTTCACACCATTTCTACCGCGCGCTGCGTCAGATATATACAGTACATGCACACACTCTCTTAACTTAAAGGACTTTAAAGTGTGCTCTTCGTGGCCTTCCACCCTTTAAGTGAGTGGGCTCCCTTCATCCCTGAGGGAAAGCTGGCGGCAGTGCAGAGTGGGAGGAGAAGTCCTCGGGGTGAACAGTTAGGAGGATTGTGTGTGTGTTAGAAATTTTATAGTTGGGTGAAGTTTCAGGGGTGAGCTGAGGCTTGTGTTGGTGGGGGTGCTGAAGCCTGCTGTCAGGCTGTATGTGTGTGTGTGTGACTCTGCATGCTAACAGCAGCTATTCTCAGACAGGGACACCAGGACTGGACTGTACCGGATCTCTCTACCTCAGTGGCTTCGCTCCCTCTGTCTGTGTCCTTTGTGTCCTTACGTCACAGTCTCGCTCTCTCGCTATTTTTGGTCTTTATGTCTCACTTTTTGCATTTAATATTTCCGGTTCCTTTCCCATGCTGGATCTTAACCCTGGTCCTTATGACCCATGGTTTCACAGGTCTGTCTAAGGCTGGTTTGAATGAAAACCGGCAGTGCTCTAAGAGGTGCACTGTAAAAAAGGTTTATAGAAATAACAGTAATACACTGTCAAATACATCAGAAATAGGGCATAAAATGAAAAATTGTATATTACTGTATTAGACACTTTTAATTACCGTAAATCAAAGAATAGCACAAAACGTATACTTTTTTTTCCCGTCATAAAATGGAAGAAACACAGTTTTGCTGTAAAATATAACATTTTCATGCAAAATTTATGGAGAAATACCATGATGTATGAATGAATGACACAATTACCCTAAAAATAACAGGATTTTTCAGACTAAATTACAGTTTTTGCTGATATTTACATTTAAATTTAGAATAGAAAACCCACTCACTGTAATTTTTACGGTGAAGTTCTGGCAACCACAGCTGCCAGTATTTTACCGTAAATTAAACAGATTATTTTTTACAGTGTGGGAACTGGGACGGATAGTCTATGTTCTTTTCTACTGGTATGTCCATGTGTATTTTCTTGACTGTACTGGTTTTACCATGCTTGCAACATGGCTTTTGGGAGTTTTATTTGGTTCATTGCTTTGGCCCCACCTGAAATATCTCAACAACTATTAAAATGTATTCCTCTAGCCCCACCACTTATCATCTGTAGCCATTTTAAGTTAAATTTTCAGGTCAAACTATTGGCATTGGCATTAGCCCCTGCTATACCTTGCATCAAGTGCTAATTAGCAAATATTAGCATCCCATGTTAAAACTAGACAAACAAGACAAAGACCAAAGAAATATCAGATTGTTAGTGTATACGTATGCATGTTTTCCAATATACACTGATTTGACTGTCAGGCCGGGCTCAAGTCAGGACTCAGATGCAGAGCAGGTGAACTTAAAGTCTCTTTATTCAAGAAGGCAGCAGAGTAAATCCTCAGAGTGAAAAACAAAGGGCTATAAAACTCCTGGCTCTGAGCTGAGAACTTAAGAAAAGTCACTCCAAATGAGGAAAAACACTGAACCCATCTACACTAATAATCTACTAGATAAACCCTAAACTAAGAACGGGGAATTAAATCTAAACTCTCAAGAGAAAAACTAACAAAGAAAACTCCAACAAACAAAAGGCGCTCCAAAAGGGAGGAACCGAACCTGATAGGAAAAATAAGGAATTCTACAGAACACTTCGATAAAACTAGAAAAGGTCTAAAGGAGGAAAAATAAAAACAAACACATAATCACTCCAACAGGAGGAAAAACAAAACGGCTGACTAGAAAAACTTAGAAACTAAACTACTGGCGCTACTCTAATAAATTACAAAGAAAAATCACTCTAGCGAGGAAATACAAAAAGGCGAAGCAAGGAAAGCTGTGGCATGAACAAGATAACTGGCTGCTATGGTGACGGGGTCAAACACACTGGACCAAGACAAGGGAAAACACAGACTATTGGAACACATGGAGGGAAGGGAGCACCAGGTGAACACAATCGGTGATTAGGGAGACAATCAGACAGATGACACACGGGGAAGGGCAAGTGACCTGAAACGAGAGGAGAGTTACTATTTCAAAATAAAGCAGGAAATAACGAGAACAGAACACAAAATAAAACACAACCTCACTGTGGTGTGACAATGACAACCTTTTTTTTTTTACAGAACATATAGTAGAGTTCTGTACAAATGAAATTCTCTTCACTTCATCACTTTTGCTGAAAAACTACAATGAGTAGGCAGTAAGGTGTGGTACTACTCAGAAGTTTGTGATGTAACTTTGGTAATGTAATGTTATATATTGTTTAAGAAAGTTACTTGCTGAGATATTGGTGCAAAATCAGTTTGCAATATACGTTAAAAAAGGTATCTTTTCATTCTGCCTTAAAAATTCAATATATCCCTTCTAGAATCTGTATCAGTTTAAAAAATCTGATATCAGTTGTGCCCTATTGCCAGTGTCAAAGTACAGCCTCATAGAAACTCCTGTCCCAATCATGTAATGTTATTTCCTTTCTTTTTAGTGACATTGCTCATAATTCATAAACGTGTATTGGGTATATTATCAGAGGAGCAATGCTTCCCCTAAATAGACCCCATTTTTTCCTCCCCTGACACTTCATTGATGTGTGTTTTCTTGCAGAAAGTATTGTCTGCTCTCTAGGGTTGGTTATTGCCTTTTTGAAAAATGTGTACAATGTGTGCTCATTGTTCGATGTTGCAGTAAATGTGTGATACAAGCTCAAATATAACTGTCTAATAAACTGTAGATTATTTTGTTATTTTTGTTCATCTCTGTTGTGCTGTGTTATGTCGTGCATCTGTCTATTTTTAATCAAAACGATGTTAAAAAGGCAACTCGTGTTATCTCTCTCAGGGGGAGGTCAAGGTGGAGGAGCCAGGCAGCTGCTGTCCAGTCTGTAGAAAACAGTTTCCAGGTTAGTACAACATACAGTATGATGGCAAACACGCCACAAATTCCACAAATCAACAAAGAGACGGTGTTCAGTGGCTGTTGTTTCATTGTCGTCTTAAGCCCAGGGTCATCACAACGATGAGTAAAGCCTTTTTATCCATGGCCATTTACAGTTTTTCTCAGTCGCTTTGGTGCATTTCTAACAGCACCATTAACATTTGCACAACAGTTAATACATTCCTCAAAACAATTAGTACAAACGGCAAAACCTAGTTGATAACCTGCAAAAGCCTGTCACCTGCTCAAAATGGAGTCATAGCTCATTCCTCAAAAGCAAGTATTCATGTCAATGAAGTCAAACTTTATTTATAGAGCACATTTAAAACAACCGGGGTTGACCAAAGTGCTGTACAGGTATCACAGTTGCAGGAAATAAGGTAAAAACTAAAATACTAAAATACATAAACACAGTGCAACAATAGAATAAAATAAATTAAAATTTTTAAAATTTAATAAAAATTTGTTTTTGCAAATGTCCACTTAAACTTGATTAAAAGTGTGTTTTGAGGGAGGATTTAAAAACCTCAAAAGATCCTGCAGAAAGTGTCAGTGTTTATGTTATGTTTTCAATGCAAAAAAGTCTGATCTTGGTTACACTACCTGAAAATGCTCCAGACAGACTATATACTATTTACACAGCCATTTGAAAACTACAGTAAAGCGAGGTAACTGAGTTCAACACACTGAATATGTATGTTTCATATTTTACTGCATATGCTCTTTGCAATTCTGATTTGTTTACAGCATTGTGCAAAAGGGAAAAAACAGCCTCAATTACAACAAACATGACGTCCCTTTGGGTAGAGCTGTGACAGTCCAGTGTCACAGTGTTGGTCCACACTATGTCCTGCTGGTTCATATATGTTGTAAAGTGTTTATGGTTTATGGATTCAGCTCTGAGTGATTGTAGAGAAGTGGCTTATCATTGGTTCAACTAATGCTTCACACAGCCTTCTCATCAGTGGAAGCTGAGCTTCACCTGAGAGAAATTGTTCAATTCTGGAGACATTTTGAGTAAAAAATAAAGATTAGAAAAATGTATAAAATTTGCTTGACAGATTTTGACAACTAGTTCAACATTTTTGAATGTAATGACTGAAGCAGTAAAATGAGGACTATTAGTTGTATATATATATATATATATAAATAGACTAATAAATAGCAAATAAATGAATAAATAAAAGATAAGATGTTATGACACTAAGATGCATGAGCAAAGAAATATTTGAAAAGCCAAATTAAAAAGATAGGTCTTAAGTTTGCTCTTAAAAATATGAACTTCCATGTCAATGCCAAAGCACTTCATGTGATTTGAATGTTCTATAGTTGATTTTATAAGAGGCTAAAAACCAAGTGCTGCAGTGCCCAATTAGTGAGAGATTACATTACTTAACCTACATTGGGGCTTTAATCTGTCTCCCAGTGGAGGAAATGTCACATGCTGCCAGGGAGCATGGCAATGTCACTGTGCTCTCTGAGAGCATCTCTCTGCCTCTGCCTCTTCTTTTGTCTTTCTCCTCCTTTTTTATCCTGCAAAAATGATGGTTTCTCATAATCACCTTCTCCTTGCCCTCTGTTTCCCTCCCTCTGCTCCGTTCCTTCTTTTCCTCCCTCCTCTCTTTGTTTCCGCCAGGCGAGCCCGTGCCAGAGTGTCGTCGCTACGTGCAGGTCAGGAACATCACCAAGGGAGACTGTCGGCTTGACAACGTGGAGGTCAGCTTCTGCAGGGGGCGTTGTCTCTCCAGAACTGATGTCATCCTGGAGGTACGCAGAAAGAAGACATTACTCTCAAAACATGAAGAGCACAACGCTGACAAGTATTGACTTCAACATGAGTGGCAGCTGGTAGTACAATGAGGATCAATACAGGCAGCAAAGTGTACTAAAAGAGACAAGAACTGGCTATAATTATCTGCAAATCGCCCATCATTCTGTTTATCGCATAGTTCCATATCAGCCCCTCAAGTTGTGGATTTCTGCAATTTAATTACAAATCTCTGCCAGACTTAAATTATAAACATGTGGATACATTGTGCCAAAAAAAAAGCAATTTTTGTCCCGCCAAATCCTCACAAAGCCACTAACCGTTAAAACATTTTTCACAATATGCAGGAAAATAATCAGGATTATTGCCTTATCTATCACCGAGCAGCCAAATTGTCCATCTGTTTTCTTGCTGAAGTGTGACCCGCTGTCAGGGTGTTAAGAGCGTTTTTGCAAAACAAAATAAAGTCAAATACGTGGCCCCGTGCAGCTGGTCACACCTGTTGTAATCTCACTTCTCCATACAAAAACACATGCTTTCAGCACACCAACAGCCTCAAACTGTGGACTTTATCAAACAGATTATTTGATCATTTTTACCTTCTGTCAGCTGTGGTGACAGTTAAATACACAGTTCATATAGAGGCAGGTAAACAGAATACAAAATTCAGTAGAGTCCCCAGTGATCTAAATATAGACGTTTTGAATAGGAGTGTGTTAGTGATCTGTTACTTTTCTCCTTTCCTGCTTTCACTTCTTCTCTTTCTTTTCCTTGTAAGATAGCAAGCTCATCACCTCATCACCATGGTGACTTTGTTCTCCGTTGGCATCCATACATCACTTTAAAAATAGTCAGTTAGATTAGCAAAAATAAACATCAGCTCAGCCAAATGTGTCATTACCTCCCGTTACTGTGGCAACCAGGGATGGTAACCAGTGACTAGGCACACAGAGAAGTTCCCTTTCCATTGATCAGCTGAAGATCTAAACACATGCAGGCAGAAACATACATGCAGTGTGTGAAGCACCAGTCACTATTATTACTCCCTCATCCCTCTCACCTGCTTCTCATCCTATTACCCATAATTCTCTGTTGCCACCCATTGTACTTTCTCACAGCCTGTCCTCCTTGGGTCTGAGCCTGCACTAATTGGACACATGAACACAATGTCCAAGAAGCTACCTTCTGTCATGCAAAACACTAAGGCTGGGGATGGGTTTTTGTATTTCAAGAGTCACAAGAAAATGCCAAATTATAACCTAGTCCTTAGTTTTGTGCTTGTATTGCATGTTATTATTGGGAGCATTTACACCTGAGCTTTTTGGGCCTCTTGAACTGAACTCTGGTGTGGTTCGTCGGATGGTCCGTTTGTTTTTTGCTAGTGTAAATGCTCAAACGAACTCTGGTGCAGACCAAAGAGTGAACTCTGGTCTGCTAAAAAATGTCTCGGCCCGCTTCCAAGTGCACCAGAGTTCAGTTCGCTGCAAGTGGGAACACAGTCTGGACCAAAGGAAAGAGGAGAACCTAAACATTCAGGGTTGAATTTGGGTGGAAATATAAGAATCAACATCAGGCAAAGTAGTAGCAGGTAGGGCTGGGCGATATGGACCAAAAGTTACATCCTGATATATTTAGCCTGAATATTGATATATGATATTTTTCCCAATATTTTTATCGCAAAGTGAGAGCAAATGTTCAGTCAAATTCGAAGCCAAATATGACATGTCACAAGTAGTTTTATTGAAACTGTTTATTTAAGTGAACTTAAATACTGTATAACAACAGGAGTACCTTTTTTTTTTTTTTTTTTTTAAATCAAAGCTCCATAAAGTGCACATTTAAATAAAAAAATATCTTAAATATAAATTGCCTTTGAAATTTAATAGGCCAATCTTTTCCTGAAATAAATATATTTTTTATGAGAAAAGAATAACAAACATTACAAAAGAACTAAATATGACAAATCCTAGTAAGGGCAGCATTTATATATAAAGAAATATATATTTTTTAACCTATATCGATATATGCGATATGGTCTAATTCCATATCACATTCAAAAATATATTGATATATCTTTTATATCGATATATCGCCCAGCCCTAGTAGCAGGCTTTAAAAATCTCTCATGGATGATCACATAACACAGTTGCTTGTACTACACACAAAAACAACAAAGTCTTCAAATGATTAAGCAAAAGAAAAACTTTTTGCTGTGGGATGAGAAGGAAAATATATTATGTTCAATAGACGAAGTACAGCATCAATTTCGTGACATTTTTTTTACAATGTTTGGTGTGCTTGATGAAGCCCAGTCTGGAAGCAAACAAAACTAAATGAAAAATGCAACATTTTTTGCAACTGCAGCACTGAATCACACAGAGTCCACCAGACTCAGAAAGTGACCTTAGCCATTAAAGTACTTTTTTTTCTCACTTAATTTGTCATATTATGCATCTTTGAGTATCTTGAAAGGCACTCATCATTATTATTATTCATGCTTATAATGAAATATCAGCAAAAGCAATTAATCTGCAGTGTCTGTGTTTTGTCGACAAAAAGCTTAAAGCAAATGAAAACTGTTATATTTTAAATAATATGAGTAATGTAAAGACTGTAAAGAGTGATGAACCCACAGATAATTACTAACTGACTCTGCAGTTCTAAAAAGCATTTTAGTATCTTTCAGCTCATTATTTTGATTTATGGCCTGCAGCTTTAATGCCTTGGTTCACTTTAACTGCTCTCAGCTTCAGAAGACAGCATCCAGTGGCTTTATCAGCACCTTTACACGAAAAAACTGCTAACTGCTCATACATAGCAACAAGCTGGTGAACCCAGTGGAGCAGCTAAAGATATTTCCCTCGGGAGTTGGTGAAGACCAAACAGAGCTAGAAGAAGAATGAATGTTGGACTTACATTCATCAGGTGGACAGAAATGTTGCTCTGTGTCGCTGGGTGTGTACATAAGCAACTATTTGCCAACACTTTAATCATAACAACTTTATATAGTGATAAGTCAGTGCTGTTTACAGCTGTGTTAACAGCTGTTTCCACTGCTCCCAATTGTCAAAAAATGTATTAAAGGTGCTTAGAATTATCTAATATATTTGATTTATTTTCCAACTTAAGCCAAAAAGAATGTCACAACAACATGAAAAACAACCCCTACGTGTTTATGGCTCATGTGTTCTGGCCCCCTGAGGAATAATTCCCACATTCACTCCTTTTAGCTTTGTTTTGGTCTCAACCAACTCCTGATAACTCGCTAATGTCTGCTGTTTGCTTATGGCTAGTGTACAATGGGCTTATTGGAGCTCATTAGCTGAAGATGCTCAATTTGCCAAAAGATGCTAAAAAGCTCTTTGGAGTTTGATCATAATTCTCTGTGGCTTTGTGTGTGAATGACCACTTTCACATTACACATCTTCAATTGATTCATTGTTAGTAAGGCTGTGACAGTATGGATTCTTTTCTTACTGTGGTGGAAAAGCAACATGTCCTTGCGGTTTGGCATTGAACGGCCAATGGCACCTTCCCTTGCCCCCTGTGGGGACCACACGCTGTGTGTGGTTGAGTGAGTGAGAGAGAGAGAGAAAGCAAGTAGCAGACAGTGACAGTGGAAAAGGTTATCAATATGTCATCTGGCAGTAAATAGGGCTGTTTCCACTACCAGGCAATACCCGGAATGAGGCAGGTCTCACTCACCGGAACGCCACTAATTTGAATACGAGCAGTCCGGAGCTGGCTTTTGTCTGGACTTTTTTGGATAGATTGCTAAGCGGGATGTGACTCTACACAACAACAACATATGCCATTTGTAAAAAGCCAGCGAATCAGTGTTGCCAACTTAGTGACTTTGTTGCTAAATTTAGTGACTTTTCAGAGCCTCTTACACTGTAAAAAAGATAAACAGTAGCTACTCAATAAAACAATTTGCACGCAATATTATTAATTAAATCTAACTACGTTACAAGTTGAGTTAATAACAACTTAACAGGAAGTGCCTGTCAATTAAAAACGGACTAATTGTATTGTGTTGGATTCAGTCAAAACTATCTTGATTTAGAATTACATACACATAAAGATTATATTTAATGTGATCAAAATAAGTAGATTCTATCTCAAACATTTTTATATTAAAGTTACTTAAACAACTGCCTCAAAATCAAGGACGCATTTAAATTTAATACATATTTAACTTAAACCTGCATTCTTTTACTGGCCAGCAGGGGGCAGTTATAATAATATATCCGTTTGTATGAAAGTCAATAGAAAAGTTACCCTACCTACTAGTTTATCAGGTTTACTGTACTGTAACATTTTAGTTGGCTAACAAGGTCTTCTTTAGTGTTTCGGTTGGGCAGAAAGACGCAATGAGTCGGCTGTTCATTTTGAATAACAGGTGCCCCTTGCCAACAAAAAAAGTTAGCTTGCTAGTCATCCCTATGTTCCCCGGGACCTATGTTCCCCGTTTTTCTCAAAAAGGGTCCTATGTTCCCCTGTAGCAATCCATACCGGGGAGCATAGGACCCTTTTTCTGAAAAAGGGTCCTATGCTCCCCGCAATCTATCAGTCTTTACGGTAGACTCTCAGCATGGCCAGCAGGCCTACCGTCGCATGGCCCACCTTAGCTCAAGCAACTCAAAACTTAAATTTGCACAGCAGCTACTTTCTGGTTACTTTGCAGTTCATTTTTTTGCTTTTTGAATCGAGGATTACTCATGTTTGTATATTCCCACCCCTAATCATATTGTCTTGCATCGAGGCTTAGCTTTTTCCTTTTATTATCCTACCTGTTCTCCATTGTATTGTGCAGCCTTGTGGAGAGTTTAAAACAAAATCTGATTATACATTATGAACGAAATGTATAAATATCTGTTTCAAATATAAAGTGCGATATAAATATATATAATAGGCTACATCAAGGCAGAACAAGAACCCAACTACCTTTTACCATTAGAAAGAAACATAAAGCGACCAACAACCATGTATGTTAATAGATTAAAGAACGGAAATGTGAACTTGTATGACTGGGGAACATAGGACCCTTTTTGGGAAAAGCGGGGGAAAAAGGGTCCTATGTTCCCCAGTCTCATACAAAGAGGGGAACATAGGACCCGGGGAACATAGACACGCTCCTCTTGCTAGTGCAAGTCATAGCTGATAACATAGCATCCCTCTGGCTTCTCTGCATGCACAAAAAAACAAAATGACAACATCCAAAATGCCAAATTTAAGGCTACAAAACCAGACCTCAAAAACTCTGCTTCACTTTTTCAGATGGTATGTCACTGTATGTTGATGTGTTGTACCGTATTTCCTCAATTTAAAGCCGGGCCCCTATTAATGACCATTTAGTAACCGGGCGTAAAAACAATTTTTAGTAAATAAAAGCCGGCCTCTTTTATAAGCCGGGTGTCTTACCGGTGTTATGTCAAAGTCTGTTCCCCCGTCGATATGTGTCCCCCTTACCTTAACCTGCACCAACCTGACCCCTGACCCCAACCAGTCCTCCTTTAAGTTGTTAACATGAGCCCAAGTTTACCTGAACCCCAAACAGTTCTCTCTACAAGGCTAACCTTAAACTGAAATCCTAACTCCAACCGAGGAGGTGATGCTACATTACATTACATTACATTACATGTCATTTAGCAGACGCTTTTGTCCAAAGCGACTTACAATAAGTGCATTCAACCTGATGGTACTAGACATAGACCATAGGAATCGAGTAAGTACATAACTTTAAGAGCTAACTGTCATTGCTAAGGAGTGCTATATGTTAAGGAAGAAAAGAAGTGCTACGGAGAACACCATTCAGGAAACATCATTTGACGGTAACAGATTTCAACACAACACCTGTATTTTGAAGTTTGGCCACATGAGTTAGTACTGTAGGTAAATATGGTTGTTTCTCCCGCTGTCCTAGTCATTCTCTGTAAAGTCGAGCCGTTTACGCACGTTCTTCTGGGCTTTTTAGTAGTTTAGACATTTTAAATCCTGCTTAAAATGAACATTCAGCGTGCTGTTCATTGTTTGTTTACATCTAATTACTTCCAATATGGCCGACATCCGGGTAACTGGCTACAATGTGCTGTGTAAAACACTCTAAAAAGTGCCGGTCAGAGCTGCTCTGATTTTCTTTTTTTAATAAAAGCCTCCTTCAAATAATAGTCTGCCCTTATTATTAGCCGGGTCCCAAACTGATTTTTTATTAATAGAAGCCCCGGCTACTATGTGAGGAAATACGGTATATACTATTCCTGAGGTCATGTCTGTCCTCTATACTGCATACTGTCTCATCTTGTCTAATCTCTCCACCCACCTCCTCTCTGCTCCTATAACAATCCTGCTGATACCTTTTCATCACCATGAAACTTGTACTTGACTTCCAACCTTCCCCAGAAATTCTCTCATAACCTTCTTCTCTAATTTTACCCTCTCCTAATCATATACCAATCTCATAATTGGCTTCCTCCACCCTATCCCTCGGGCTCTTCTTCTTCTTTCACCCATACTTTTGCTTCACCCATCCTCCCTTAACCCATTTAAGGCGGGAAAGCATTATCGCATTTCTACCATTAAAACCGGGAGCGCTGTTGCGTTATTCTACCATTAAGGCCGGGAAAGCAGATACATCGTTTTGTAGTATTTGTAGTTTTTTCCACCTATTTTCGGTCTCTTGGCCAATGAAATGCATCGGAATACATGTGGGAGTGTCGCAATGCAACATGGGACTTTTCCAAAACTTTGAAATCATGGTGGAAGACGACTATAGCAGAGGAGCTCAGAAGTAAGTGACGGAAGCGATCTGATGAAAACAGCGCCGATGATTTTATTGCTGATCCGGACTTTGAACCCTCGGAACCAATCGACCGGGATTTATGGATGAGGAATATGTTTTTAGACGACATATTTTCACCTTGGAACAGACAGATTTGTGGCCATCCGGAGATACTAACAATAATAATACTAATGATGATATAAGAAATCATGACTGTTTATGTCTTATATTACTTTATACGTCGTTGAGTACCCTGAAAAGTGCAATATAGATAAAATGTATTATTATTATTTATTATTATTATTATTATTATCATTATTTTTTATTACATTAGACTAATGAGAACTATGTCTATTTCTTCCAATGGTCTTATCATGTTTGCATCTTGCTAATGGGCATGTATTAGTATTATGAACAGGATTTTTACTCAGTCAAATGTAACATTTGCTGAGTTTGTTGATTTTAAAAAAAAACTTTATTGAAGGTTTGGACAAATAAACTCAACTTCTCATGAAAGCCACGGGTATAAGCTCTCAAATACTTTTTGAATTTCATTTCTATCTGCTACAGAGGCTGAAAAATCTTCTGTTGAATTTCCAGAAAAACTTCAGTTTTTAGGGGATTCTTTCAAAACCGCCCAGAGGTTTTCCAGGCATTTTTTCCAGGTGTTTTAGGCCTAAATGGGTTAATGTCATTCTCTCTCTCTCTTTCCTCTCCAGGAGCCGTACCTGCAGTCAGTTTGCGAGTGCTGTAGCTACCGTTTGGACCCTGACAACCCGGTGCGTTTCCTCAGCCTGCAGTGTGAAAGCGGAGGGAGCGAGCCGGTCGTTCTGCCCGTCATACACAGCTGCGAGTGCACCAGCTGCCAAGGTGAGGACTAATGACTGTGGCCAGGTGCATTTGCATGTTCATCTCTCACGTCACTGTGAGTACCCAGAGTTTGAATATATGTTAAAATGTGTGCACGCGACACTTGTTGACACACTCCAGGCTCCCAGCAGACACAGAGGAATGTCAGGGAAAGAGAGAGAAAGCAAGTAGCAGACAGTGACAGTGGAAAAGGTTATCAATATGTCATCTGGCAGTAAATAGGGCTGTTTCCACTACCAGGCAATACCCGGAATGAGGCAGGTCTCACTCGCCCAAACACCACTAATTTGAATACGAGCAGTCCGGAGCTGGCTTTTGTCGGGACTTTTTTGGACAGATCGCTAAGCGGGATGTGACTCTACACAACAACAACATATGCCATTTGTAAAAAGCCGGCGAATCAGTGTTGCCAACTTAGTGACTTTGTTGCTAAATTTAGTGACTTTTCAGAGCCTCTTACACTGTTTGCACACAATATTATTAATTAAATCTAACTATATTACAAGTTGAGTTAATAACTTAACAGGAAGTGTCTGACAATTAAAAACAGACTAATTGTATTGTGTTGGATTCAGTCAAAACTATCTTGATTTAGAATTACATACACATAAAGATTATATTTAATGTGATCAAAATAAGTACACTTGTTGACACACTCCAGGCTCCCAGCAGACACAGAGGAATGTCAGGGAATGCTGGATATGTCCCAGACAGGGAAAGTCAGAGCATGGGATTGAAAAATAATAGGTGTCTAGAAGATTATTGCAGAAACTAAATTCCACAGGATGCTTACCTTTCAGATTGAGCCGATCCTCACATTCCTATTAGACACACAAGGACATGTAGCAGCGCTTCTGCTTCTCATTGAAGTAAGTTATTGCTGCATTTGCTCATATGCAGTAAAACAGAGTTGTTGATGAGGCGGAGGATTGGGAGACGGAAACCTGAAATGAATGACTTTCATAAACTGTAAAGATAATTACAGCAGCAGCTCTCGCTCACACTCCTTCTCTCTTTCTGTCTGTCTGTCTCTCTCTCTCTGGTTCATGCTGTCCTGAGGCAATACATGACTATAAGTGTCCAAACCGAAGACAATAATTGTTTGCATTATGAAACGGCATAGTTTTTGGGCAACTTAATCGAAAATTCTCTCTCACTGCAAAAAAGGTGTGACTAAAAACAAGATAAAAACACTAAATCTGAGGGAAATTATCTTGCTGCATGGACAGATAATTTCACTTGACAAGATTTCTTAAATTAAGATTGTTAAATCTAGAAATAAGCATGTTGAACAATTAAAATAAGAAATTAACTCTTAAAACAAGATAAATTATCTAACACTTCTAAATCTAAAGTTTAACTTTACAGTTTAAGTTTAACTTTTTTTTAACTTATCTTGTTTCAAGTGAAATTATCTGTCCATGCAGCAAGACAAGATAAAACAAGATGAATTAAAGCTGAAAGCAGCGATGAACTGGCCCGAGCAGAGTGACCTGACAATTATTTGTTTCTTACCAAGATAAAAAAAACTTTAGATTTAGAAGTGTTAGATAATTTATCGTGTTTCAAGAGTTACTTTCTTATTTTAAGCGTTCAACTTGCTTATTTCTAGATTTAATAATCTTAATTTAAGAAATCTTGTTAAGTGAAATTAGAAGACCATCTCTGAACACACAACATGTCCAACCTTGAAGCAGAAACTGATCATTAATTGAACATCAAACAGCTGCAGATCGTGTTGCAGTTGCTGTAGTAACACTTGTTGTTCTGTTACATACCCATATGCAACATATGGATTTCATCGTTTGACAGCTGTTAAGAGTTGACAAACAGAGCTTGAAGAATACAACAGCGCTTACTGTCTCTATTGTTCACCAGGCTTCAAGTACACATGGTATTATGTATATTTTCATGCACTTGATTTATGTCAACAGACATAAGCAGCATGTGTTGATTTATGTTCCAAACTGAAATGCAAGGCATACTAACCCCACCTTGCTCAAAATGTACACTTTAAATAAAAAATTGTAAGACAAGCATAAAAAGTCTGGCAGCAAAAGTTACCATCAAATGACATAAAACAACCAAAAGTTATTTTTCAATCAATTAATCTAAAAATACGGATAATATACAGTATATATCTGTAGAATAGCTAAAGGTGTTTGTTGTTTTTCTACTTTAGTACGACTGTACGTGAGATTTTTCACCTTTTTAAAAAAAATATTTTTTACTTTGTTTTACATTCAATTTAATGATTTCCTGTATATAAAAAAAAAAAAAAAACAACAGAAAGTTGTCTTGATTTTACATTAATTTGTATGATGTAAAATAAAAAAAAATAAAAAATAATTAAATGTAATCGCTAGTAATAGTTACTAGCATTAATGGGCTAGGGTTAGTGGGCTAGCAGTAGTGGGCTAGCATTAGCTTACAACAAAGGCAAACATTAACATTTTATGTTCATGTGTTAATTAGAACATAATCTCCGTCCATAGCATTCAAGATGAGCACAAATGTTGTACATATCGTGTTGGGTTGCAAATGTAGGCTCACAAAGCTAGGAGCAAAGACAGTAAAGATGTAGTCCTCATTTGGTTTTATTACTAGTGATGTGCCAATGAAGCCTCATGAACCATTGTCTGTATTTTCTAAGTCCACTAGATGGAGCACTTGGTTTAAAGAAAAAGGCTCACGCAATAATTGAATGTGCTTTCAGCTCTTTGGTGAACAGAGTGCGCCATCTAGTGGGCTCATAAAATAAAGAAAATGGTTCATGAAGCTTCATTCACCCATCACTAGTAACCAAACATTCAAGACCATAAAGCAATAATATTGTAAAAATAATCTATAATTTCCCATTTATTCACAGAATTCAACATCCATTTTATGGTTAAAATGTATAATAAAAGTATTTTACCCATTTCTAGGACATTTGCACGCATTGCAATGTAAAAAAAAATACAGTAATCTTTTTTTTTACAGTGGAAGGGTCAGTTTTAAGAAAGCACCCACAGAAATATCTGCTGTTACATCACTGTCTGAGTGTGTTTTACTCCAATAGAAGGCAGCTCAGAAAAGGACACTCAACACATCCTGTCCGTCTCTTTCTCTCTCAATACAACTCCTCAGTCACTTCCCATTAACACAAGGCCGACACACACACACGCTTCGCTAATCTCATCGAAACATACGTTTGCCTTTTCCCACCATGAATAATTCAATCAAGGATCCCACCTCTGAAGCAATTATTTGCTAATCCATTCATCAACATGGCTGATTGCGTTAGTTAATTGGATGTAGCCACATACGACACAGAACATCCCCCCCGCTCATATTCCCCTCCCAGCACTACATTCTCGCGGACATCACGTCTGACGGATTTGGTCGTTACGGCGATCAATCTTTGATACTGTGTGTGTGTCCGCTCTCACACACACTTGCATATAATAAGTGCCACTTCAAGTTTTCTCATCTGATCCTCTCTCTTTTGATTGACACACACTTATTACAAGACACAAGGCGGCTTACATGGAGACATTTATCAACTGCTGTCATTATAAGAGCATTTCTTATCATTTATTTACAGTAGATTCAATTTAATACAGTTCCAATTTTAAAAGCTCAGATACACAAAATATATCAAGTCTAGAAAATGCTTTCATCTCTATCTTTTATCCTTTAGGGGAGGCAGCAGAGATATTATTCCATCAGTCTCACTGTTTCTCTTCTTCACAGGTGGTGACCTGTCCAGACGCTGAGCAAGAATGTTGAGTGTGTGTATTTGAGTGTGTGTCTATATATGTGTGTGTGTGTGTGTGTGGGCGTAAATGTGTGTCTCACTGGAGAGAGTGAGAGCAGGACGAGTATGAGCGCCAAGCCAAGTGAGAGCGCCACGCTGAGAGCCAGCTGGGTGAAGGATGGAGAATTTTGGGAAAGACAGATTGCGAGATGGATGGACGGATGGATGGATGGATGAGCGAGAAAAAGACATCTGAGAGCCTGTTGATGTACACATTGTTTTATAGTTGTTTGTCATCATATGACTGGATGCTGATCGTAGAGTTCCTGTTCTGTAACTTTAACGTTTGTTCTTCTACCTGTACAGCCTTTTTCTACTGTGTATTTATAGTAATATTAAAGGACCTATGACACAATTAAGACCTTTTATGCATTAAAATATGTATTATTTGTATGTTTAAAGAAAATGTATATGAACCAGCAGTCTTCTTTAAGTTGGAGTTTATCATAACGGGTTAGATATTTTCACATGTTGCAGTTCACAGTGCAGTACCAAGGAACTGGTCAATAAATGTTTTTTACACATGGAGAATACTGTCAGCTGTCTGTCTTTTTAAGAATCTTTTTATTATCTATTGATCCAAAAGAAAATCCATGCCTCTTTACAACATACTGTACACTCACCAGCCACTTCATTAGGTACACCTTTTAAACTGCATTAATGCAAATATCTAATGAGCCAATCACATGGCAGCAACTCAATGCATTTAGGCATGTAGACATGGTGAAGACGAACTGCTGAAGTTCAAAGTGAGCAACAGAATGGAGAAGTAAGGTGATTTCAGTGACTTTGAACGTGGCATGGTTGTTGGTGCCAGATGGACTGGTCTGAGTATTTCTCAATCTACTGGGATTTTAACACAACCATCTTTGGGGTTTATAGAGAATGGAAAAAAAATCCAGTGAGCCGTGATGCCTTGTTGATTCCAGAGGTCAGAGGAGAATGGTCAGACTGGTTCAATAACTCAATAACCACTCAACCAAGGTCTGCAGAAGACCATCTCTGAACACAAAACATGTCCAACCTTGAAGCAGATGACCACACCACCACTTTATTTGATTCACATTGCTAGCTATAAAGTGACCAATGAGTATATATATATATATATATATATATATATATATATTTAGACAATGTATACAGTAATCAGCAGAAGCTGGCAAAACTCCCATCCCATTCCTGTCCAACTTTCTCTCCTGTAATCTTCACCAATTTTAATAAAATCAGCAAAACCAACATCAGCATTCACTTGTAAATAAAGATGAAATGTAAAAATTCCATGGTCATATTGCAGAACTACTTTCCAAGAGACGAATATCAGGAATAATACCATATGTATTTTGTTAAACAGGAGTTACATATGTTTGCATCATCCAGTTAGTGAAGCAGCTGCAACTTACAGCTGTGGTTTTAATTGGTGTCTGGCCTGAACACAAGTTTCCCTCCTTTAGAGTAGAAGCACATATAAACTAGATAATTGCACTCAGTGCAGATCTCAGCTGGGTATTGAGAATCTCCTGCATAGCATAGCTCTGATCGATCAGAACTCAGAAAATAAACTTTTTAAAAGTTGTTTGCTTGTCAGGGTTAGGGTTAGTCATGGTGGAGTGAAGATGCACACTCCTGCACTCCTGTTTCGGGAATTACTTACTTAAATCATCAAATTATCCGAACCACACACACATTTTGGGTGTGTAGAACTTTGTTGTAAGACTTGGCAAACAGCAGGACTTCATGATGAGCAAAAGACCCAACACAAGAGCAAGCCAGCCGTCTTTGGCCCAGTCGAGCGAGACCGCAGCTAACGTTAGCCAGCTACTCCAGCTGAGCTAAAAGCTCCAAACTCACAAGTGAAAGTTGGAGGGGCTACTCAACCATATGAAAGACGAGATCCTGTCGGAGCTTCATTGCAGCCTCATCCCATGTTGTAAAAATTCAGGAGGTGGAGGAAGGTTTAAACGACGTGGATGGCAGAGTCACCGCACTGGAGCGCTCATATGCTGATCTGAAGGCTGAGAATGAAAAGCTCCGTGCACATGTGGATGACCAGGAAAACAGGAAGGTGGTGGGATGACCAGGTCATCCCACCACCTTCATGGAAACTTTCCTGGTGGAGGTATTTGGGAAGGACAGCTTCCCTCGTAAACCAGCAGTGGACTGCGCTAACCGTCAGACCGCCGCAACAAAATGGGCCTCCGCGAGCCATGATCGCCCGTCTGCATCATTACCAGACCAAGGAACTGATTCTACGCTTATCCTGGGAGCGAGCTGGGCAGCTGACAAACCAGGGGCGGAAAATCAGCTATTATCCGGACATCAGTATTGACCTGGTTCGAAGGAGAGAAGCTTTCAACCCAGTAAAGAAACGACTTCAGGAGGCTGGTGTGAAATACTCGCTCGCATATCCTGCAACCCTCCAGTTCACACATAACGGGTCCAAACACGAGTTCAAGTCACCGCAGGATGCATCTGCCTTTGTCAAAGCAAATATCGAGAAGACTGGAGCGACAATATGCCCACATTGGAGGACTAACCGGCTGCTTTTTCTCATTTTTGACTGCTGAAATGTGTGCACTGTTGGAGATTATTCCCCCGATCACAGTCTGTAAGTGGAGCTATGGTTACTAGTCCGTGTCGAACTGCTATGATATTATATTGAAAGTTTGCATATGAGACCAGTTTAATTTCACTTAGTTTACGTACATTTAAAAATAACAACCTATGGTTACCACTGCACTGGCTCAGTTTATTATCCGTGTCGGACTGCCAACGACGTAGACGGATCCCTGCCCCTCTCACTCTTTCTTGTTTGTGTATTAGGAAAGAAGGGAAAAGAGAGGTTTCTTTTTTTATGTGTGAGTGTGATCCATTTTACCAGAGTCACATTCTGCAACTTTGCAAAGTTATTGCAAAGTTCTCAGCAAAGTCAATTTCTATCCTTTATTGCTAAATTACTATTATTATCATTTATTTATTTTTCTTGATTTCATGATGATGATATAAGCTGTCACTTCCAACTTTAGAGTTGCATCGTAGAAGCTTTTGTCGTTGTTGGATAAGTACTGCACTTAGTTTGGGTAGGTGCCATGGTGGGGTGGGGGTCATATCCTCTGGATTGTTTTGTTTTTCTTTCTTTTCGCATTTTCTTGTTTTGCACTACTTGTTTTTCACCATAATGATGCCAGCTATACTCACCTGCATCAATTTCTTATTGAACTAAATGACTGGGGTTAAGAATAGAAAGCTCAGTTTTATCTCTTGGAATGTAAAGGGCTTAAACCACCCAGTTAAAAAGAATGGAGTACTGGCTCATCTCTCTCAACTGCATGTGGGCATATCGTTTCTACAAGAAACACATTTTCGCAACGCTGATGTTAATAGAATTTGTAGAGGCTGGGTTGGGGAGGTTTTTCGCTCGAGATTCAACTCTAAGGCCAGAGGCACTGCTAGATATCTCATTCACAGCTGAAAAAATGATAGCAGACCTAAGCGGTAGATATGTGATAGTCACTGGTAAACTCCTTAATAAATCTGTAATTCTAGCAAAAATATACGCTCCTAACTGGAACGATGAGGGTTTTATGAAATCCTTTTTTCAGCAATGCCCGATGTTGAAATTCATAATTTAAGTATGACTCTTCCACTCCCGCAGCTCTTTTGGCTGCCTTCTCCTTTTCTCACACTGGTAGGGGTGGGGGAACAGGTCTTCTCATCAACCACGATTGGAAGTTCTCCCTACATCCACTGCCACAGTTTTCCCCACGGTTCTTCGAATTCCATGCTGTAACCATAACTTCTCCCTCACCAATAACCATTGTTGTTCTCTACCGCCCACCTGGTCCTTTGGGAAAATTTCTGGAGGAGCTTGACGTCCTCCTTTCAAACTTTCCTGAAGATGGCCCACCACTTGTTCTTCTCAGCGACTTCAACATCCAGCTCGAGAAGTTACCAGACTTACTTCTTCTACTCCCCTCCTTCGCTATTCTGCTCACTCCATCACCACGTACTCACAAAGCCGACAACCACCTTGATCTCATATTCACCAGGAGTTGCATCAATTTCCGGCTCCCACTCTCCCGATCAGACTGTCTGCCCCCACCGACAGATACTGTACCGGTCCACCGCAACATTTGCTCCCTCTCCCCCTGCTCTGGCCTCATCCGTTCTTTCTTCCCTTCCTTCATCTGACTTATTCTCACTTCTGCAGCCCACCTCTGCAATCGACACTCTCCTCTCTACTCTCTCCTCCTCTCTTGATTGCTCTTCTGCCTTCGCAGCAAGAAGAGACTTCTATCAGACCAAGATCCAATCCTCATTCTCCAACCCGAAGAAGCTTTACTCCATCTTTATGAACCTCCTGCCCCCCCCCCCCACTCCTACCAAGCCATTTCGTAAACCACTTCTTGAAAAAGATTGAGGACATACGCTCCTCATTTACCCATCCAGTTTCACAACTCGCCTCTCCTCCTTCCTTGTCATCATCTCCCACTCTCTCAGCAACCACTGTTTCCTCCTCAAGTGCCCAGCCCTGTAACCTCTGCCCGTCCTACCACATGTCTGCTGGATCCCATTCACATCCTTGACTACTGGCTGCTTCCCTAACTCGCTGAAAGAAAGCAAGGGTGAATCCTCTCCTAAAGAAATCCACCCTCAACCCGTCTTTAGTGGACAACTTCAGACCCGTCTCTCTCCTGCCGTTCCTCTCCAAAACTCTGGAACGGGCTATCTTCACTCAACTCTCCTATCTTTATGGGAACAATCCCCTTGACCCTCACCAGTCTGGTTTTAAGAAGGGCCACTCAACAGAGACTGCCCTTCTTGCTGTGACTGAACAGCTTCACAATGCGAAAGCGGCCTCTCTCATTTGTGGTTGTTCTACTTGACCTTTATGCGGCTTTCGAAACTGTTGATCACCAGATCCTCATCTCCACCCTACACCACCTTGGAGTATCTTGCTCTGCCCTCTCTCTACTGAAGTCCTATCTCTAGGACCGCACCTTTCATGTAACTTGGAAGGGTTCTGTGTCAGAATCCTGTCCACTCATCACTGGGGTCCCTCAAGGCTCTGTCCTTGGTCCGCTCCTTTTCTCTCCCTCGGCTATCTCGTCCACTCGCATGGCTTCTCCTATCATAGCTACACCGATAACACCCAGCTAATCCTTTCATTTCCCCAGTCCGAAACACAGGCAGCAGCACATATCTCCGCATGTCTGGCCGACATCTCCCAGTGGATGTCCTCACACCACCTCAAACTCAACCTGGAAAAGACTGAGCTACTTTACCTCCCAGGGAATGGCTCTCCCACCACTGACCTCCACATCACTGTCAAGAACACAGTGGTTGCCTCCACCGAGACTGCTAAAAACTTTGGTGTGACTCTCGACAATCAACTGTCCCTCAATGCAAACATTACCGCCACCACCAGATCCTGCAGATTCTTGTTGCATAACATCAGAAGAATCCGCCCTGCTCGATCGGTCTTCGATCTTCCCACATTTTCACACACAACACCCCTCCTCCCTCCCTCCACTGGTTACCGGTGGCTGCACGGATACGCTTCAAGACTCTAGCTCTGGTGTACTCTGCTGCTTATGGTTCAGGCCCTGCTTACATCCAGGACCTTGTCAAACCCTGCACTCCTGCCGTCCTCTTAGGTCTACATCAGCCAAACAGCTGGTGACTCCCACTCTGCGTGGGTCAACTTACCTCAAAACCACTTCCAGACTTTTCTCTGTCCTGGCACCCAAATGGTGGAACGAGCTCCCCACCGACATCTGGACCTTAGACAGCCTGTACATCTTCCGCCAGAGGCTGAGGACCTAAGTCTTTCAACAATACCTCAGTTAAGTCATGGTTGCCTAATTTAATTGAAAAATGCTCTTCTTGTTTAACGTATAGCACTCTTGTAGCGATTACAGTTGGCTCTTAAAAGTTATATACTAACTTCATTCCTGTGGTTTAAAGCTTGTACCATCAGGTTGAATGCACTTATTGTAAGTCGCTTTGGACAAAAGTGTCAGCTAAATGACATGTAATGTAATATGATGTAAAAATAAATCACATTGTCACAATCATTTCATGGAAAGAGGTTAAAAATATTTATTCCAACTTGGGCGACCGTGTACTGTTAATCCAGACATTTTTTTATGTTTCTGGGATTTATACAACAGGTTCAATCAGCAATAGTGATTATTTCAGCCACACTTGATGACTGAGAGGAATTGCGGTGTTTACACTGGTGTGAATGTGGTCCAGCGGTCAAACTTGTAGGACGCCAAAAATGCAAGAAGTTCCATCATGCACACAGACAGGAGAGGTCAAACTGGGGCCTGCAACAGCCTGAGACTACAGTAAATAACTAGTAACTAAAGTAGTTGTTGAAAATTATTTTATTTTTATTTTGTACAGATTAAAAATAAATATATACAAATGTTTCCCTGGAAATGCTCCAGTATGCTTCTTCTTTAACATGAGAGTTAAATTCACTGCTGAACTGTTAACTTCATTATAAGAAGATGTAGCTTTTATTAGATGTGTCAAAGTGAAGCCTGGAGCATTTTCACTTCCTTTAGTCAGACATTTATTCATTATTGTGCGCAGTAAAGCACATTAAGAACTCCTAAAACAATTATAGTCAACTGTCTCTCTCTCTTTTGTGTGTGTACACTATGTGTGTGTGTAAATACAAAGAGTTTGTATGCCAGGCTGGGATCTGTCTCATCTGTGACAAGAAAGTGTCTGCCTTTTTCTTTTCCTCCTTCCCCTTCTTGTCTCCTGTATCCTCCTCCTCCCTCTCTCTGTTCCTGACTAAATAAGGGAGTTGAGAGAGGAAAGCTGAGCTGCACACCTCCTCTGGCTCTCAGCTGCTGTAGTAAATACTGCTGGATGTAATAAGAGCAGGAACTGATGCATTTTTTAATTCATACCAAAATGTCACATTTTGATAGATGGCTCCTCGGGCCTCATCCAACTGCAAGGCTGCAATTCATCATGTCCAACCAATCATTAAAACACTGATCGCTGGAAGAATGAATGCATTCATGCTGATGTGCAGGTCATTTTGATAAATGCATCCAGGGAGCAGTCAGTGTTGCTTTAGGCCTGTATCTGACAGAACTGAAGACAAAGAAATGTTACTCCTTCAAAGCTTATTACCTTCCTGAGACTGATGTGAAAAATATTTTAAAACACCCAAATTCTCATGGATTTAAAGGGATGTTGTTGGGCTTGTCTGCTGATGCCTTCAAGTGCAGTCAGAAAAAGGAAAACTCAGCCTGTAACACATACACTAGACTACACTACTACACTATTTTCATACAATACAGCAATGTTATATCATATTAGTTAGCTGACTTGTTTTGCTGAATACAAATTTAAAAGAAAAAGAAAACTGGCACATTGCCTCGCTTACTGTTGGTGTGTATTTATTGACTTTTCAAGTGAGTTTCACATTTTGGCTATGTAGATGCTGTCTAAATTATCAGTTTTTGCTTGCAAAATCAAACATCTGCCCCCAAAACTACTTTTACTATTGTCTTTATTTGTTTAAGTTTTCTGACCAGACACATGGAGGTGCACAAGTTACCACTTTCAAAGCAGGGATCATGGAAACCAATTTATAAACATTATGTTTTTCATTATGTTTTTTTTCAGCTTTATTAGATAGTGATAGAGAGAATGGAAGTGGTAGACAGAAAGGCATGCCCTCTACCAGTGAGACCTCATGAACTACATTATTTTAATTATTAATTGAAGAAAATGATTAAACAAGATTTAAAAAGGCTTCACGTTGTGTAGCCAGTGTATAAGGAATTATTTTTATCTCAGCATTGTGCAACATTTATAAAGATTTAATAAATAAGCAATATGACCTCATTAAAAAGCCAAAAGAAAAAGGACAAACATCTAACACATTTATGCAATTCAGTGGTTGAATTTGCATTAAATTATATTTCAGTATTTTGTGCTATGATCAAGACATCTGTTGTTTTTATGGTAAAAAACCGGCAGCTGTGGTTGCCAGAACTTTACCGTAGTAAATACGGTGCAGCTTTTTCTAATATTACAGTAAAATGATATTAGCACTGTTGATTTCATGTTTAAGATTGGCATTTTATTCCATATTTTACCGTAAAAAAAAAAAAAGTTTTTCCATCAAAATAAATGCTGTTCTGCCATATAATTCACAAGAAAATACTATATGAATGCTGCATAAATTAATTATTTTACCATTAAATATAACAGTATATTTTGATAGAGATATGGTGTTTAGTACATTTAACAATGAGAAAAAATATTTTTACAAAAAATAAATGCAAAAATTACAGTTATGGCTTATAACAGTATATTTTTGTTACAAACACAGTGCCAGTGTATTTTACAGTGGAGTAATGTTTTTTTTTTTTTTAAATGTTAAAAAAAATACTGTTTTGGCTGATTTATACAGTTATGGTGTTTCATTTCTACTGAAACTGAATTAACCCATTTATCATTGTAGGCTACAGTCTTTTACTGTTATGGTTTAGCAGTTTTTCCACCGTAAAATCTAGGCTACAGACATTTTTTTTTACAGTGTATGGTAAACATATGCTAAATTTGATTAATAATATATTTTAATTACAGTTCATTTGTGCAATCACGTGTACTTTCCCTGTAGTTTCCTTGTTCCTTACACAGAGCCTGCTCATTATAGTCTTTGATTTAACGTTTGGAAACCATTCATACATAAGGAGCGCAAACAAACCCAGTCAATCTTTGCGCGCTTCAGCCTAAACCTGTTGTGGTTTAGGCTGAAGCGCCTGAAACGTCCCACAGTACGTGAATGCATCATCCCCAGCATGACGGAGGGGGGAACCCCGGCTGCGTGACGTAGCAGAGCAGCCTGAGTGGTGAATCCCCATCCAACCCTGAAACACAATGAAGCAGCAGCACAGCCGCAGTTTCTCTGCGCATTTACATGAAATTCACCGATACGGGAGCAGCTGCACCACTTTACCTTTAGAGACGCTTTACTTCAGCGTAGGGAAATACTTCTTAGTGGGGTATTGATATCATATTTTTGCACAGTGCAGGAAACCACAACAGGGGCAATAAACCCCTCCCCTTTGACAGCCTAACACCTGTTAGCAGCAGCCGTTTGGACGCAGAACAGGTGTGTGATAAACCTGCACGTCCCACTTGGATCAACTCATTAAGGCTTAAACCATAGTTGAGCTAGCCATCGGTGTCATGTTTAGGCCCATTTCCCCCAATTTTAACAAATGAGTTCTAAAAAAATAAAAAATAAAAAAAATCATTTTTGATACTGAGGGCAGTTTTGTAGCGCCAAGGACCCAATTTGGGAAGCTCAGGTGTAATTTAAACGCATTTCTGGGATGAGGAGAGTTTGGGTAGCTCAGAGCGCATCTGCTCCTTCATCCATCACGAGAAGTGTTCCCGATGAGTAAAGGGTTAAAAGAGGCGCAGCTAGACGCCGGTGGAGCTGAAGTCATCCGACAGAGCGCACAGGGAGGAGGAGGAGAGATACAGAGAACACCTCCAAAACACACACATCTAGGACGACTCAAGCTGCGGATCTGCACTCTGCTCTTTTCTAACCATCACTGTGTTCTTTCTCTCCACAGTTAAACTCAGATATTTAGAAGCAAGAGAGAGGAGGTGGAATGAGAGATAAATAAAAAAACGCGCAGCCCAGCGCCCCAACTATGGCTCCAACGACGCTCGTCGGGAAGCTCGCCCAGTCTGCCTCACAGGAGCGGGCTGTAGTGCAGGATGAGAGGTCTGCTGTGCTCCACCGAGTGTGAGACCAGGAGGAAATATCACCTGACAGGCGGCCCTCCCCTCGGGGGACAGAAACAGACACCCTCGCGCCTCTCAACCTGGAAACTGGAGGCTGGAAACGGCCCAGATCTGCCGTGCGTACAGTGCGCCTCCTCTTCCCAGAGCTCTCCTCTGTTCACTTTCATTCCTGGAGAGTCCACCGTCTCCTCTGAGCAACTTGGGGAAACTTTGCCCCCTGGATTACTGCCACTGAACCTGTGAGCGTCGGGTCTCCATGCCGGGAGCGCAGTGAGCATCGCGCGCTCGGCTGCGGGAGGACTGGAAACACAGCTCCGGTGTGCTATCATTAAAAGTCCTGCAAAGTCTCTCAAAGTCCAGGGGCGAAGATGCCGGTCCGGAGGGGCCATGTGGCTCCGCAGAACACCTTCCTGGACACCATCATCAGGAAATTCGACAGTCAAAGTAAGATTCTGTGTGATTGTGTGAGATCATTTAAATCATCATGCAGCCTATTTTCTCTTATTAACAAGGCCCACTTTAAATAATTGATTTGTTGACTCACAAGCTGTTTGAAAATGGCATCCTAATCATTTTGTTTTCCAAAAATTAGCCCAAATAATGATGTTTGCTGATGCATGGGTAGTAACGCGGTGGTGCAGTGATGTTACAGCAGCTGAGGTTAGAACAGTGTGAACAACATAATAACAGAAATTAGGTAAATATCAGAAAGCATGACTTTTATTTTAATAGTCTGATAAAGCCAGTGTGATGCTCAGACTCACTTTACATGGGGTTCCTTTCCGTTCAAAACATGAACAGCTTGTGTAGATGTGAACTGCTGAGCTCTGTTATTTGTTGATCTGAACCCTGCAGCTGCAACACACATCTGTCATTCAGGAAAGGGTCTTGAGTGTCATATTCAATGTTACACTTTATTTTACCACAATACTTACAAATAAATATGATTAGTTATGTCAATGGCTCATGCTGCTGCTTGATTTTGTAAGAAAACACACAAAATAACACACTTGGGTGCTTTTGGGGGATCTATTTCCCTTAGGTTTACTTGTTGTGGATATGTAAAATAGCTTTTATACAGAAGCAATACACCGTAATAAAGTTGGTTCAATACGCACACGCTTTTCAGACATAAAACCACTTTATTTTTGTTTGCCTTGAAAGGAAGGGAAAATCAATATCCTCTCAATTAATCTACACTAAGTTATATGCTCGGAAAACAAATATATCCAAGCTACTAAATGTTTAATATGAGCCCAGGGGCCATGCAATTTGAAGCTGTCTATATTTCAGAAATACACAGGCTTCATCCTTCCTCACTTCCCTGCGGCGGTGTTATCTTTGATGCAAATCATTCATGTTTTTTCCATCTCTGAACGTGTGACCAGACTTCAAACGTGCCTCATGCAGCCACAACGGCACATTTCCTGCGGAAATTCGCCTCGGGGCTGATGATGAAGATGAGGATGGGGGGCCGTTGTGGTGTGATGTGCATCGCTAACATCTTGTCAAGAGGATGCAGGAGACATTTAGGTGTAGTGTTTAAGGAATCTAAAGTCAATTGCTCCCCCTCTGGAGCAGAGAAGATGGAAGTGTTAAAGTACCTTTTTCTAAATGCTGAAAAATATGCTGTCCGCCATCCACCGCTTACCATATGCTCTTGAGGTTGAGCCGTGCACAAGGCTGCTTTGGAACAGCAAGTGATGGCTTGCTGCGTTTGTAACACCCAGGAGTCAAGGCTTCAAACAAGGTGCTATAGGGTTGGGTTTGGTGCAAAAACACCCATTTTCCATGACACAGAGGTGCTACAAAGCGACTCCAAATGAGTGTCGTCAAGTTGAATCATTGACATTCCTCCAGAACTTATTTTTCTATCCTGATGAGCGTAGATTACTCTGCAAAGGTGAACATATATGTAATGCTGCCTATTCTATCCTGTCTATTGATTCCTGAGGTTGTGGTCAGTGGTGATGATGGTATCTCATGGCTGTGAGTAATGCACTAGTGGAGGATATCAGTGGACACTAGCTCTGTTAAGACATCCTTATTAATTCCAGAGTTGTTTCTGGATATTTAAACTGAGAAAATCTGTCTTTTATACAGCAAACTCTTCTATCGATTGAACTTTCAACTGCAGCCAGGTGGAAAGATTTGCCAATACTGCTGAGTATTTCTTCAGAATAACTCCAAAGCCCCATTTCCGTCTTCCGATCCCTTTGTATGAGTGACCTCACTGCTCCACATCCCTGAAACCTGAGTCCACTCTTCTCATGTTGTCCATAGCTGAGTAAACTAGTGTTTGTGCACTGCACATTTATCATGTGACCCTTTGCTGTTTCCTTATTGTAATAAAGGCCGGGTTCAGTAATCAGAGCAACAATCAGGATCAGGCTTATCCTGTTTGTTCAGCTATACAGTATGTGATGGAAAGCAATCCATGCGGAACCTAGTGAGGGGAAAAAGCCATATTCATGTTAGAGTAAGCGTGGCAGAGCCATTTCTTTTCAGGATGGGACTGCTTTTAAAATAATGTACTAGGGATACTCGATACTCAGCCGTGGAGGAGATGATTAAAGGAATAAACAATGGGCATCTGTTGTCACCACACATCACACCGGGAACGTTGATTTTGTGAGAAAGCCTGTTGTACATGGCTATAAGACAGTGACAAGTTGATCAGCAGCAACACTCTTTATAAAATGGCCTTACACTCAAGTTCATAAGAGGAACAAGACTCCTAGTATATGGCTGACCGTGTTTGATCAGTGTGATTTTGTTGGCAATGTGTTACAGGAATAATAATGGTAGTGTCTATGACATATGAGTATTTAGGATATTAGTAGTTGGTATGCTTTTGTCCCTTATTGCTGCACTAATGGCTTTTATTGCACTACCTTGATTGTTCCCCTTTTTTTCCTGTAAGTCTGCTAAATGACTAAATGTAAATGTAATACAAAGAAGTAATAATATGTTTAATGATATATTGAACCCTTTGTCTGTCACTCATGCGTCTCACAGATCAAATAGGATTACATTCTATTAAATGTGTCAATCCACGCTGAGGGTGTGAAACGCGCGTCTCACTGAGACCCCCCACCGTCACCTGGTTAGCGAAGTGACCCTGCTGCTGACATGCTTTTGTTGAATGTATTTTAGCACTTCCTGTGTTTTGTTGTACTCATAGCGTCTGCATGCTGCTCTTTAGACATTATAGCAGATAATTGTCTGCTTCATTTACACCTACACTATGCTTAAGCACTTATATCTCTCTGCTTCTTGAAACAGATTTGTCGCTAATCCCATCTGCTTGTTCCGTTAGCTACTTAGCTTAGCAGCAAACAATAGCTTCTCTTACTGCTGCACAGTGTGTTATTTGTTAAGCTATTCCTCAGCCTCCTTAACTGATAGTTGTACATGAAATAAGTGTAGCGCACTAGTTGTGTTGGAAGTGTGGCTCCACACCGTGGAGTCCTAATTGGTAATGCTAACTCCTGCAGTTAGCCAGTCCCCCATAGTTGGTGCGGGCGATTGAGTGCAGCTAACTGTCCCAAGAAAACTCCTGCACAGCCGAGGGCTGGGTGGCTGTGCGAAGAAAACATAGTTGCAAGCAGGACAGCCACCGGCCGCCACCACAGTGAGGGGGAGGTGAGGGAAGACAGACCGGGAGCCCTGATTAATCAATTAACGTTGGTTAATACTTTCAAAACTCATATGCAGGGATATCTTTGTCATTAAAACAGCGGTCCATGCAGATCATGCTTTACTTAACGCGACGGCAGACAGAGTAATTGTGGATTAAATGATAGAACGTGCCGCTCACGTGTCCCTGACAACATATTTAAAGACAGGTGCGCGATGTGAATATCCAATATAGAAGTAGTCCACTCAGTAAGTCAGTCAGCCAGTCACATACAGACCCGTGTGTAGGGCTGACCTCCAGTAGACAGCCACCAAAGTGTACTTATACTGTACTGTTTCAGTTAAGTTATCTGCCTTAAAAAGTCCTGCATGTTGTTTGTCTCCACATAACAAGTTCAAGAAAAAGGCAGCAATAGCTACTGAATACATCGTATGTCATAGTAAATGGTAAATGGAGTGCATTTATATAGTGCTTTTATACAAAGCGCTTTACACTACGGACTGCGCTCATTCACCGGTTCACACACACATTTACATTGGTGACTGAGGCTTTGCTAAACGGTGCCACCTGCCACCACTGGGAATTCTTTCACACACCGATGAACACAGCATCGGGAGCATTTTGGGGTTCAGTATCTTGCCAAAGGATGCCCAGGGACATGTAGGCTGCCATGGTCACAGATCGAACCACCAACCTCCCGATCAGTGGGTGACCGATCTACCAACTGAGCCACAGCTGCCCCAGTGCTGTTAATATTCTGTGAGACAGGCTTCATACTGAAAGGTGTCAGGAGTTTCATGATTTTTTATTTATTGCTGTTTGTGTAGACATTGGGTTAGACCATATTTGCTCAAAGTCCAGCCCATGGGCCAATGGTGGCCCTCACAAACATTTTGTGTGACCCCCAATCATGACATGCAATGCATGCATTATGTCTTATTTATCTGCTGTCCATTTCAATACTTTCACTTCCAATAACTACATTTAATACACTACTCACCTACTCCATCATGCTGCGCCCGACAAACAAGTATCTGTCCAGTTAGGAATGACTGCTGTTAGAAAGCTACTGGTTGGCATGGCAACTCTGTCGTCAAGGCTAATGCTGTTAGGTAAAGTTTCGGTGGACAACTCGCGACTGCAATTTTTTTGTGCAGCCCTCAATCACATGCTGGCTCCCTGCAGTGGTACTCTGTTGTGAAAAATCTGAGCCCCCCTGGTGGTTGCGTTGTATTAGTGCAGGTTTGTAAATGCGAATTCCTGAGCAACTTCTACAGTCAATACAGTCACAACACATATACATCATCGTAGACGCTAACAAACAGACATGACGCAACACTTGGACAGTACAATTAAGAGTCCATACACAACATACAAACACCATAGCACAACATACATCACATACCAAAAACAAAGATAAATAAAGAAAAAGAAGCGGGATAGGAATATGGTTTATAGGAAAACCCTTGTGCACCCGAACATAGTGATGTGCCAATGAGGCCTCATGAACCATTTTCTGTATTTTCTAAGCCCACTAGATGGCGCACTTGGTTTAAAGAAAAAGGCTCAAGCAATGGTAATTGAATGTGCTTTCAGGTCTTTGGTTAACAGAGTGCGCCATCTAGTGGGCTCAGAAAATAAAGAAAATGGTTCATGAAGCCTCATTCGCCCATCACTACACATACAGTTTAGCTACTGCAGCTGCAACATTAAGAGAAACCGTTTAAGCAAAAATGTATACCTCTCTTTGGAATCTATTAATATGATATAAAGTGAAAATATATACTGTTTATAGTACAGTTATGACATCACAATTTTAAAGAAGTGTGTGTTTTTCTTCATGGATTAAACATTTTGATACTATCACATATAACATATTGACCTGGTATTCAATCAAAAAGATTGAAATGTTTTCAGATTTAGTTTTTTTTAGTTTTTTAGATTTAGTATTATTTAAGATATTTGTGGCCCACAAAACAAGATTCTACAATTTATGAATCAAGCATATTGTGTATGGGGGGATATGGTCTCCATAAAGTATATGGGGACCTTTGCAAACACATTTACAGCAATTAGAGTACAAAGTGCACTGATCCAAGCAGTAGGTCATTCTAAATCAAGCAGGTAAATATTGATTTCTAGGATACAGCTGTTCTTATGATTATTAGACAGAAGAACAATAGGTCAAAGGTGCGCTGCATAGAGATTATTGATGTGTCCACTCAAGGGAAATCAATAGGTAGCGTGATCTTTGCTTACATAGGAAGATGACCTGATGTTCTGTTATCTATTACAGATACAGACATGTATACATCATCATAACTGAAGAATATCCATGTTAATATGCCATTCTGTTATTCTCTGTTCTCATTTTTGTCATGTCTCTCTTCATTTCGGAGCAGTGACTGTCTCCAGGCCTTCTGCTTCCATAGACACCCCTGATCAGATTTCAAAATTTCAGGGAATAGTCTGTGTTATTGCTGTATTGTGACACATCCAAAATTATAGGCATAATATCAGATAATCAGATTGTCACAAGACTTGCCTCTCATTTCCCCAGGCTGGCACAATCTGAAATTGCACTGATTGGCCAAAGTGTGTGCTTTTTTTAGTAGAAAAATGTGCATAATTCTTGGAGGACAACATGTTTACTGTTGCCATGTTTTGCATTTGTTTTTGAATACCTCTATGAAGACAAAAAGATGTAATTAGATTTCACCTTTATAGACAAACTAATTAGATTGGTAGATGCATCACGTCATGGTTTCCAGCTCAGGTATTTTCTGCTCCTGTCCCCTGACTTCAAACCTTCTCTGCTTACTGTACACTGATCCTGTGTGCGTGTGACAACACATACAGACTGTGTGGCTCCCTGACAACAACCATCAACAGATCTGACCTCAGCATGAGGTCATAGCAACCTTTTGGGCCATGTGTTGCTGGCTCAGTGCCCCTTAGAGATGACTTTGTCCAATTAGAAGCCTTGAAGCCACCGTCCTCCTCCGAGGATGTTACCATTCTACCGATGAAGTACCAACACTTTGTCGCCATGGCAACAGTCCCCCTGACTCTCCCACCCACCCACACACCCACCCACCCTCATGCACACGCGCACGCGGAGCAGGAAAAGGTATAGTAGTAGTCATCTCCAGGTAATTCTCCATCTTTTAGAAATGGTTTTCAATAAATCACACATACATTGAATTACAGAGCTACTCTTAAAAGTGGTTAATTTCAGTTTCTAACATATATGGTAGAGTAAACCAGGTGGAACTTGTATAATTATGTATAGAGACTTGAGACATTATAAGTATTAGAGGTATGGTTAAGATGGAGTAATACACGTGAAGGAGTTGAGCATCCTGCTAGTATTGTGTGTGTGTATCAGAGCCTAATTTATCTTATTTCTCTGTACCATAGAGTTACATTGGTGTCCAAAAACTATTAATCCTTGGGAATCAATTAAAATTAAATTAAAATCTTGCTCTGAGCTCCTTAGATGACAAAAGTGGCAAAACTGCTATAAAATGATAGATTAATGTTATTATAGATTCATAATATTTTCCACTTTTACCGAGTAAAATATTTCTTTTTAGTCCTGATCATAACCATGATATATCCATTCATTTTTCTGAATTCTAACCAATTATATTTTGTTTACAAAATGCCACTGTGATGAATTTATGAAGGAAAGAGGAAAAATAATTTGTTTCTAAATACTAAATGCGAGGATATTTTTTTCTTCAAGGTCTTGGATATAACAGTGAATAGCAACAACAATGCTTTTGATACTTTTTGTGCAGTGTCACATTTAAAAAAAGAAAAGTATTTGCTCCATGAGACCAGTGGTCGAAAAAGTATTCAGATCCCTTACTAAAGTAAAAATACTAATACCTAGTGATGTGCCAATAAAGCCTCATGAACCATTTTCTGTATTTTCTAAGCCCACTAGATGGCGCACTTGGTTTAAAGAAAAAGGCTCAAGCAATGCTAATTGAATGTGCTTTCAGGTCTTTGGTGAACAGAGTGCGCCATCTAGTGGGCTCAGAAAATAAAGAAAATGGTTCATGAAGCTTCATTAGCCCATCATTACTAATACCACACTGCAGGATTACTCCACTACAAGTCCTGCATTCATAACTTACCAAAGTATACCTTACCTTAAAGTATCAAAGGTAACTCAGATTATTCAAAATATATTATTGGATTATTATTATTTTCATTTATATAATCAGTATTTTACTGTAGTCAGGGTAGGACTCATTTAACTACATAATATACTGTTGTGAGGTTTAATTTTATATTTTATAGATTTATAGAAATGCATAATAATTTTAAATTGATCACGTTTTTCATGTTAAATCTTGACCTGCAAAGTAAATTGTAACTAAAGCTGGAAGCTAAATGTAGTAGAGTAAAATGTACAATATTTGCCTCTAAAATGGAGTACCTCCAAATTGTACTCAAGTACAGTAATTGAGTAAATGTACTTAGTTACATTCCACCACTGCATGAGAAAAACATAAGACATAACTCAATCTGGTGGAAACTAGTTAAAACAACAATTTTGAAAGCCCTGTATAACAGAATGCATTATATTATGCAGTAATGGTTGTGGGATCAAATATTGCGCTTTTAATGGGGACATTTCTGAGTGCCTGTTAACAACAGTGAGCCACACTGCTGCTCTGGGCGACTAGTTCCTTCATTACATGCACAATATCAGAGATATTTTCACATGGATATTTATCAATCCAACATACACCATCATGCTGCTGAAAATACTCACAAAAACTAATCCACAGCTGAAAACAGTTCCACACAAATAAACCATGAATTCCTTTTTAAGTGACCTTTGTCAAGACCTTCTCTTAAGCTGTTTCAGGAAATGACTTCCACAGTGTATTCACAGTTTATTCAAAAGTCATATTTGCACCATTGACTCCTGTCTCATAACTGTCTGCAAAGCAAGCAAAGAAGGGTTTAATAAAGTGCATGGATCAACACAGTTAAAATGCTCCAATAGCTTCTTCCATTCTAGGCTCCCAAACTCTCTGTTCCCTGAATTTGCTTGTCCAGGTTCACCGAAGCTAAACTCAACACAATACAAGTGGGTAACACTTTATATTAGGGAACACATATTCAACATTAATCAATTGCTTATAAGCATGCAGATAAGTAACATATTGGCTCTTAATTAGTCATTATTAAGTAGTTATTAATGCCTTATTCTGCATGGCCTTATTATACAACCAGTAAGCCATTAACTAAGATTTTTCCCTCAGTAACCTCAGAATTACTGCTTATTAGTAATGATTGACATTACAATCTACCAATCCTCATCCAATCATCCAAAAGGAGCCACCAGTCACGTCAAAGGTCTGGAGAAGGTGGCTATTTGCCGTTTCCATGGTTTCATTCACCGCTATGTAGAGACTTATAAAGTCCATACAAAGTAAAGCATATTAAGATCGTAACTCATATAGAACAACTTCCTTACTTACTATTAATAAGCAATAATTCTGAGGTTGTTGAGGGAAAACTCTTAGTAGCCATGCAGAATAAGGCATTAATAAGTAGTTAATAATGACTAATTGAGAGCCAATATGTTACTTATTTGCATGCTAATAAGCAACTAATTATTGTTGAATATGTGTTCCCTAATGTGTTACCAAAAATTGACCCAGGTTTTACTTCCATTTAAATGAATTGATTTTTAACACAAAATGTTGAAGAATTACAGTATGCAACAAAATGTAGCTTATTTACAACATTAAAAATTGTGGAAAAAAAGTGTAATACCTTGAAAAAGAGTGGAGAAAGGTGACCTTTTGCCTTCAAAATTGTGTAATTTTCCTCTCTGGCTCGTGTCAGTCAAACGGGCCTGTGTGCCTGTAACAGCAGGTCGTCCACCTGAGCGTTTAGAGCTTCAATGCTTCTGTGCTGCCTCGCTTTGATGAGCTCGGCTTAGAGTTGCATAAGGCGCAGAGCCTTGATGTTCCCAGCGCAGGGAGGAAGAGATGCCTTCTGTGCTTCTTGTGAAAAGACATGTAAGTGCTGCTGAGGACATGCAAATGTTGCACACACACACACGGCAACATATGGCTTACATTCATGGATAAGGCCGTGAGGAGATGTTTGAGAGTTCCATCTGCAGGCGTGCTTGTTGGATTTGTGTAATTTTGCTTGGGAGTGATACAGAACTGTATCCGTACTATACAGTCCTTCAGCTTTATGGTCATAGCCAGATGTTTAGAAAACCCGACAGTATCAAAACTCGTCTACATAAAGGCCCCTGTACTGTACCAGTAGAGAATAAATACAGTATGTCTTCTCTGGTGGTTATTTCTCTGCTCCATCTGTTTCACTCAGAGGGTGTAAACACAGCAACACTGCTACACTGGTGCTGAGGTCAGGAGTGAGTCAGTGCCTCCTGATTGCACTTTATTGGTGTGAAATCACACTCTCTCTCTCTGTCTCTTCTCCTGTCTTCTTCTCGTTCCCTCGTTCATACACATACACCCACACGTTACCAAGCAGGCACACAAAAGAACACATGAGCGCACACACATACTTGTAAACTCTTGGAGCTTGTAAACACTCTTCTCTCTCGCTGCCCTCCTTCTTTCTGCTTTTTGTCTTGTTTGACAGCCTGTTTTCTCTCACTCTCTCTCAATCCTTTCTCCTCTCCATCTTTCTGGTTGCCCAGCAGATGCCCACTGCGCTGCCATGCCTAACTGCCTTCACATCTCAAATGGGCATGCATCCAACCGGGCAACATGGCACCTGCTGGGTTTGCTGAGAGGGAAGAGCTTGTGTATAGTATGGATACTGTGTGTGTGTTTGTACTTCCTACATAGTGAGGGCCAGAACACATTTTTAACCAACAGAGTGAGGACATTTTTGCAAAGTGAGGACATTTCGGCCGGTCCTCACTTCTTTAAAGGCTTTTTTTTTAGATTTCAGACTTTGTTTTAAGGGTTAAAGGTTACATGATAATGACAGTTAACTGAAACTGTATTGTGTGGTTACAAAACTAACAAAAATTATAGTGAAAATGTCCTTCATTTTCGTCTTTGTCAACTTTTTTCATACACAATGAAGATGGATGAGGCAAAGGAAATAAAGGCAACATTTACTGTGACCTCTTTTAATCTCCCACCCAACAAATACACCATTACAGAAAACTAAAACTAATAAAAAATCAACTGAAACTAAAGCATTTTTAAAAAAAAATACTAAACAAAAACTAGCAACTCTAAAAATGAATTAAAACTGAATTTGAAAACAAAAATTCACAACAAAATTAAAACTTGGTCCAAGACAATCCAGACTCTTTGCATTTCTTGTTCCCCGCTGGTGGAACACACTACCAGTTCCAACCAGAGCAAGGGCGTCCCTCTCTACCTTTAAAAAACTCCTGAAGACCTTCAGCTCTTCAGAGAGGATCTTCTCTCCTAGCACCACACGATAATTCTACTCCTTAAAGAATGGTCACTAGCACTTATTGATGCACTAATAGCTCTTATTGCACTATACCTTGATTGTTTGCTTTTATTCTTCCTGTAATGCTTTGGATAAAAGTGTCTGCTAAATGTAAATGTAAATGTAAAACTAAAACTGATGAAAAATCCCAAACTATTACAATCTTGCAAGGGAATTCACTGTTCCAATGAGGGCCCTCACAAAGATGGAAGTACAAGAATGTGTGTGTGTGTGTGTGTGTAATAGCTGTTTTGGGATGTCAGCGTGATGCTGTCTACGTTTTCGAATTGTTTCCTGTCAACTCTTGCTGAAAATACTGTAGATTGAATATCTCACAAAGTCTAATAATGTAATCCAAGTTGTGTTTGACAAGATTATTGTCTAGGAATAGATAGAAACATTATGTAGTCATCCAAAAGTAAGATATTGGGACCTTTTTGAATTACTTTTTTGGCAGGCTTGTAGTGTATTTTCCTGCTACGGTAGTATATCACTGAGCTGAGACTCAGTAGGATTTGTTGTTAGACTTTATTGCTTTTTTTATTCATCATAAACCAAGTATGTCTGCATACTTCACCAGATGTATTTGTACTGTTTCATTATTGAAGTCCTCCCAAGCCACATTAAATTAATTAATTATAGCAACAACATCAAATACAGCTGCAAGGGATCAAAACAAAAAATTAAAATATTCTGACATGTCTGCGCCCGAAGTTTCAGAGGCCACCCTGGACTTCATCTGAAAAATGTCACTCAAAAAGGACATGAACCAACCAGGAAGATTCTCAAAATGACAACAAAGCTAGATCAAATCACTACAAAGGGACACAAACAATTACACAGGGGTGCAAAACAGCTGCCAAGACGCACAAAGAGACGCACAAAGAGACTCACAACGACGATGAAAACGACCAAAGCAACTAGAAAGACACACAGAATGACCACAGAGAGATGCACAGCAAAGACAAATAGTAGGGCTGGGCGATATATCGAAATAAAAGATAAATCGATGTATTTTATAATGTGATATGGAATTAGACCATATCACAAATATCAATATAGTTCAAATTTGCACTGTGATCCTTGCTCCAGGCAAGCTTTTATTTAAGATTTTTTTTTATTTAAATATGCACTTTATGGAGCTTTGATATAAACAAACAAACAAAAAGGTACTCCTGTTATACAGTATTTATGTTCACTTAAATAAATGGTTTCAATAAAACTACTTGTGACATGTCATATTTGACTTTGGCTTTAACTGCACATTTGCTCTCACTTTGCAATAAAAATATCGGGATATATATCGTATATGGATATTCAGCCTAAATATATCAGGATATGACTTTTGGTCCATATCGCCCAGCCCTAACAAATATTTGCAAAACAACAAGCAAAGAGGCAAAAGAGAGGGAAAACAACAACAAAGAGACACAAAGTGGCTATAGTGGGGGACACAAAGCAGCTACATAGATAATCAAAATGACAAGAAGGGGCAAAACCACCATTGATAGAAATAACTATAAAAATAACAAAGTGACACAAACCAACAACAAGAGGCTAAACAACTATAATCTTTGTTTTGCTCTGATTGAGGAACAATGTTTTTGGCCTTTTGCATGTCGGTGGCCAAGGGCCAAGTGTCTCATAATCCGCCCATGACAATAAATGTTGTTCATTCTGCATGCCAGTGCCAGAGGTGTGCGGGAAAGACATTGGTGTAGATTAATTGTTAAATCTCCATGTAGGATCTGCTGTTCACACAGCAGGATAGGGTTTAGTCCATAACCCAAACACATTTTCAACTGGGAGAATTTGCAGTATAACTACAGTCTTTCTAATGGAGCAGCTGGAGGTGTAATGTTATACTCAAGAGCACTCTGACAGAAGTTGTTGAGTGTGTTTTATTCAGTGAGACCACCCTCATCTTCCTGGGCTGCTTCCAGGATTTGAACCGGTGACCCTTTGGTCAACAACAATTTCGGCTGTTATGAATCATGAAAGAACATTTAGTCCAAAACCTGCAGACAGTTCTTTCAGTAGGAGTTTGAAGTTGTCAGCTATAAAAATAAGACAGACTTGGAGCACTGAGGCACACAGGGGTTTAAGCTTCTAGTCAAGGACACTTTGATAAGTGTGAGCTTCAGCTGTAGAGATACGATGCTTATCAATCTGTCTTGACCACCAGAACAACAGAGCACAGTGATCCTGTAGAAAGGTTATTAAATATAACATTTAGTTTTCATTTCAGTAAATTATTGTACTTCAATTTGTATATTGAAAGTTTTGACAATATCCATCCATCCATCATCCATCCATTGATCCATCCATCCATCCATCCATCCATTGTTCCATCCATTGTTCCATCCATCCATCCATCCATCCATCCATCCATCCATCCATCATTGTTCCATCCATCCATTGTTCCGTCCATCCATCCATCCATCCATCCATCCATCCATCCATAATAATAATCATAATACAATTCCAGAAATCCGGTGAGTAATAAAAGTCCGGTTATGTTTTAAGTTTGTTAATTTTCTAACTGTTTCATAATATAGATAAAAAATCGTCTTTGAGACAATTTCATGTAAATAGTTCAAATAATGGCCCCATTTAGAAGAAAATACAAGATAAAGAATCATATATATATATATATATATATATATATATATATATATATACACACACATATCATACCAAATCATACGATTCTCTATCTATCTATCTATCTATCTATCTACCTATCTATCTATCTATCTATCTATCTATCTATAGATAGGGTGTTTAGCGGTTTGGTCTCATAACTTTGACCCTTTTACTGTATTTTCACTAAATGACAATTTATTTGAACGTTTTGTTCATTAAAAATGTCTTGTTCAGTGTTGGACTAATAGGATTCACTGTTAATTTTCTGAGGTCAGTAACGTACATTTTTTTTTTGCTAGCCAAAACTAACATCCCAGTTAATGCTCCAGTTAATGCTAACATGAATTAGCAGCAGCTTCTCTCAGTCAGGTTGAGGTGTAGAGAGGCTGTAGTCAGTGATCAGATCCCTCTCCTCCTCCACAGTCCAGATATGGTCTGCTCCCTGTATCGGAAACAAGATGGCGACACAAGATGCTAAAAGTGTAACACTGAACTAACTGCCATAGTTTTAGGCCTGGACCTGAGTCAAGTGTTATTTGAAAAGGGTATCTTTCAAGATTTAGCTACATTGTACAAAAATATATCAGAAAAAATGCATATCATGTGATTTGGGTATAATATGAGGTTAATGTAACGTCACATAATGATAAAGATAGGACCAGGAAAATCAAATGTATTGGCTATGGAGAGAAAAAGGACAGGGAGACCTAATGGCTTATTTGTGTCCTTTAATGCTTCTGTTGGATTGCTTTGTAATTTCATCATGATCACCAATCAATGCAGTGGGTGTTCTACGTATTTGATAAAGCCGAGAGCGCGCCGGCTCCCCGGTGAGAAAGCTCAACTTATGAAGTCTGCAAATGCCCTGAAACCAGCTTTTACAAAAACACTTTTGAGAATCTGTTTTTTTTTTTTATTTCAAAGTCAGAGCAGAGTGTTTGTGGCTGCACAGCGATTGAGGGAAAGATGAGCTCCCAATCTGTTTTCTCAGATGATGACACACACTTTAGAAGCATCTCTGGGAGAGTTATATCTTCCTCCACATCATCAGCATCTAATTGGCTGTGCCTTGATAAAAACGTGTGCCCCAAAGACCAAAGCATCAAACACAGCATCTCCGCTGTGTTTTTTCTTGGAAAAGATGAGACGGGCTTGAATGCATCAACAGCACCTTGTCAGGTGTTTTCCATACTTTGATGTAAAGCAGTAAAAAGGGCATCTTACCTGGAACAAAAGCAAGGAAGAATAAAGAAACTGATACAAATGAAATGCTGTAAACACTTTTTTACAGTAGACAATGATTGATGCATTACATTGTGGGCCATTTGTGTCCAGTTTTAGCTTTCAGTACATGAAAAACAGCTTTAAAAAAGCTTTAAAATTGTCATGCATTGTTCCCACACGCCCTCGAAAACCTGGAAATTTAGACATACTTTTTCATGTTAGGGAGACATTTGGAAATTGTTAAAAAAAAGTCACAAGATCCTGGAAATATTTCGAATAGCTTCTCACTTTCCCTTGTAAACCAATGTACTTATTTTGTTTGTACCTGGTGTTAACAGAAAAATGTGCCAAAAAGCTGCCAGAAAGTATTGTTTCTTTGCATAACAAGGTGTAAACAGCTCAGAATGCTTCACTTTTTTTTAGCTGTCACCACATCATCTTCATCATACTGTAATAGCTACATTGGGTGTTAAGAAACGTCATTGAATGTAAACTTGGGTATTGCAGATTCTGTCTGCCTTTGTGTCTCTAAGTGTCACAATCCCTTGTAGAAACAGCTGCTCCATACAGTTCTGCAGCAGTCTAAAACAGATTGCGATGCATCCATTTCTGATGCATGATATGTACACTTCTTAAAAAACCAAGATAAAAACACTAAACCTGAGCAAAATGATCTTGCTGCATGGACAGATAACTTCACTTGACAAGATTTCTTGAATTAAGATTATTAAATCGAGAAATAAGCATGTTGAAGACTTAAAATAAAAAATTAACTCTTAAAACAAGATAAATTATCTAACACTTCTAAAAACAAGTTTTTTTCTTGGTAAGAACCAAATAATTTGCAGTGTAACAAGAAAAGACTTCATTTACCACTGTCTATAAAATGATTTCTAAAATTTTACAGTACAGCAAAATATGTCTGAATGATAATCTCACCCAGTCAAGATGAATGCATCGTCTTCAACTATAGATGTTGTGATCAATAAATGCTGTAGTTTTTACAGCTCTGAAGTTAAAGTAGGTGGGAGTGCCAGTTCATCGCCTCCTATCTTGAAATCCAAAGTTGAAGGCGAAACATAGCCATGTGGGACCGTCCAGCTGCTTTGGCAGCTCCCAGTATTTTGCCGTCCTTCTCCTCTCAGCCCTTTGCCTGTACCTCTATTTGTCACTGCTTTATCTCCTGGCAGCTGCCCTTTCACTCTCGTCCTCCCATTCATCACGTCTCCCTCCCCCGGGTCCTTCTAAAACTTGATCACACCTCTCTCATCCACTCTCTTTGTCTCCTTCTCACCTGTTCGGACTCCCTCTCTCATTCACCGTGACTCCTTTGCCACCCCGAAAGCGGTCGCACAGAAAAGGCCAGCTAACCGACTTAAAGACCCCGGAGTCCCCATCGTTCCGGGGATTAGATCTCATTTGCATAAATCTGCATAACCTCGTTAAGGCAGAGGGAGACGCTGTACACACTGTAGCCTGAGACACTTCAGAGCGAAACAGCCCATTAAGGATTGCGGTGATTATGGGATTATCACTCTTAACGACTGTTGGGGGACTGGACCGTTGTGTACTCTCTGAAAAGTGCCACGTCGCATGACTGAGTCCCAAGCTGTGGGGAATGAGGGATTCCAAGATTTGAGTCAGGTGACCTTTGGATTGCATTTGCGTGGGATTTGTTCCTGACCATGTTTTTATTTCCATTAAAATTATTTCAAGTAAAGTACAGTAGAGATACCATGGATTAGGAATACAATCATGGTGGCCCTTTGTTCTAATGAAAGCTACTCTGTCAGCACATTCACTGAAAAAGTTTCTCCCACTTCTTGCTTGGCTCCTAAATATAAATAAACAGTCAACTTCTAGTTTAACATGTTTAAGATGCTTTATGTGACTTTACCCGGCACATATAGGTGCAGTATTGGTGAGTAGGGGCCTGCTACACCTACTAGTAGGTCCAGTAGGTTGTTATCACCCATTTAAAAGGGCTGTTTCCACTGCCGCCCAATACCCGGAATGAGGCGGGTCTCGCTCGACAAAACGCCCCTAATTTAAATATGAGCTGTCCGGAGCAAACTTTTATTGGGACTTTTTTCGTCCCTTGCTGATTGGATAGATCGCTAAGTGGAATGTGATGTAGTACTCTACACCACAACAACACGCGCCATTTGTAAAAGCCGGCGAAGCACTGTTGCCAACTTAGCGACTTTGTTGCTATTTTTCAATAGACAAATCCAGCAACTCCTTCTTACTCTTCTTAAGAAGCCACAGTTAGCTACAGTTAGCTCTGTAGCAGTACAGTGTGTATGTGCTGCTGCTGCAGGAGGTGTTCACTTAGCGATCTCTGTTTGTTTACAACAAGCACCGGACACTCTGTGCACAGTTAGCGATGCTGGTTAATTCACGATCACTATGTTTATGATCAGCGGAGACGCTGTGCATAATTAGCCATGCTGCTTTGTTTATGATCAGCTGCTGTTGTTGTGCACAGTTAGCGGCAGCGAAAACCATACATCAACTTGTAATGGGGACACACAGAGTGAGCGGACTTTTGAGAGGGTGTGGCCTGAGACTTTCCCCATGGTAAAGGAAACACGGCTAATGGCAGATCTCTAAACCTAAGTGATTATGTTTGCTTAAAAGGCTACAGTTTTGCTATGATTATGCTACAAAACTACTTCTCTAAGGTCAGGGCGGAAAGTTCTTGGTTCTGCATTATAAAAGATAAGCAAAACTAGCACAAAATTGGCTTGTAAAGGCCAGAAGTGAAGCTGACGTGAGTACTGGTAGTGTCATAGTTACATCGGTACATTGGTTAACTGTCACTTTAAAAAAAAACAATTCCATATTAAATAGTACCAGCATGATAACCATGATAATTAGTACAATTTATCAAAGCAAAAATATTTATTAAGTTTTAGTGTAACTCTGATTTACTGCAAAACTAAAATCGTGACTCTTGGTGAGGCTCTGGAGTGAGATTTGTCCTCGTACTGTCGCCCTGTCCTTCGTCTTGTATTTGCCTGAATATGTGCTGGTTATCTCCCATGATATGTGCTGACACAGAAGAAAATGTGCCAGCAGGTGTCTTACACTTTTCTGTTCAGTAAATAAATGTAAGCACATTGATAGAGATGTATTATTTACACACACTGTTCAGAAACAGCTCCAAAATGCAACAATAAGTGGACTGAAATAAATGCTTTGGCTGTCAAAACGTGACAGGACCCCCCATCCTCCTGTCATCTGTCTCACACTGATGACATCAGCACTTCTCCAGCAGTGTACACTTCTGTCTTGCCAACAGAGTGCGCAGCCAGCAACTCTAATGGGACGACAATATGAGTACATTTTGGAAAGACGTGTTGTGCTTTGGCAGCATTTTCATTTTGGGGAAATACTGTAATACTTTTGTAAAGCCAAGCAGCAAACCACCCAAAGGTTAGATGTACTGTAATTATTTCTCTGGCACTGTGAGAGGCATGGGAGTAGTTTGATTGACAGGGTAATCAGGAGGAACTCAGACAAGAATGTGTCCATCCCACCTTCGAGCTGACAGCTGAAGGCTCGATTGGATTACAGCTGCAGTACTAGATGATGCACACTAGAACTGGCAAATTACTCATATAGCAGTGGATATTGGTTAATAGACAGTTGCACATAGGGCTGCACGATTAATCAAACTTTAATCACGATCAAGAGTTTGGCTTCCCACGAACGCTTTTTTTTTTCTTGCAAAGCAAATCTAGTGCTCTGTAAACTACTGTCTGATCACGCGCCTCCGTTAGCCAATCAGAGCCGATCTCGTGGGGGACAATTATAAATCAGATAGCAGTCGGTTACAAACTACTACTACAAACTACCTTAACAAGAAAACAAAAAGTCTAATTGCCAATCGTCAATAGCCGTGTTTCCTTTAGGGGTAAGAGTGGCCACCGGGAAAGTCTCAGGCCACGCCCTCTCAAATGTACGCTCACTCTGCGTGTCTCCATTACATAAAGGCCCCCAGAGGGATTTACAAGACTCAGGAGGTGACGTTTGTTTTTCGATCGTCGCGTAATCGCTGATGGACAATTTTTACCTTGATCCGTGATCACATATGCGACGGATTAAACACAGGAGATGCAACTGTGGCCACCGTCGCTAACTGTGCACAATGTCCGCCGCTGATCATAAACAAAGCAGCATGACTAATTATGCACAGCGTCTCTGCTCATCATAAACATAGTGATCATGAATGATCACTGGTAGACTGACATTGGTGCAAAGTGACCCATTTTGTAGATTAATGATTAACATTACAATCTACCAATCCTCATCCAATCATCCAAAAGGAGCCACCAGTCACGACAAAGGTCTGGAGAAGGTGGCTATTTCCATGGTTTCGTTCACTGCAATATAGAGACTTATAAAGTTCATACAAAGTAAAGTATATTAACATCATAACTCATATACAACAACTCCCTTACTTACTACTAATTAGCAATATTGAGGGAAAACTCTTGGTTAATGGTTTACTGGTTGTATAATAAGGCCATGCAGAATAAGGTATTAATAACTACTTAATTATGACTAATTAAGAGCCAATATCTTATTTGCATGCTAATAAGCAACTAATTATTGTTGAATATCTTTTTCCCTAATCTAAAGTGTTACCATGTTATTATTATATGACAACAAATTGTGTTTTTGTTAAATCAACAAATGATCATGATAATTAATTGTGATCCCAATATTGATCAAAATAAACATGATTATCATTTTGGCCATAATCGGGCAGCTCTTGTTGCACATAGATTTGTCTTGGTCCAGCTCGAGCATTGTTACATCTGTTTACCCTAAAAAAGTGGAAATTTGGGAATGTCCACATTTGCTTGCAAGTGGCATATAGAATTCTTATAACTATTAAAGAAAAGACTTTACCTTAAAATGATAATGTTTTATTTTTAGGAGTTTTGGGCCATACTAATACCACCTGGAATTTGTAACCGGTACAATACCTTTTTGTTACTTTACTCTCTCTGAGGTAACAAAAACATTTAATTTCAGTCAAATTTTATTAGTTTGAAAAAAATAAAACCCCTCCTCTGCTATATTACGTTATACTGTACTGTATTCCTACATCCCATACTGTCCCCTATCATTCAGTATATCATAAAGTACCGTATTATACTATATATTGCTATGATACATTAACTCTTGCATTATATTCTATTATATTAATACAGACACCACAGAAATGCTAATGGCTGCCGAGAAAATTCTAGTATTAAGCTAGAAACACCACCTTACAATTCATGTAGTAGGACTCAATGGACTGTGCTATTCCCTGTCATCATTTCTCCCTCTATAACTTGGGCCAATGGTGCCAGAAAAACATACCACTGCAGGGGAGAGCAAGCTGGGGATATAATGCTTTACAGCATGTAATATAATCATACAATATGTACTAATATAATGATACAGACTAATGGAATGGTAATTTGAAAAAGGAACACTAAAGGTCCTCTTACTAGCTATATTCTCGTATCCTGGGCCAATGGGTACATGGACTGGATGATGAGAGTCCTGCCCAAGCTTTGGACCAGGATAGACTGGCGAACAACAGAAGCTTCCCACTGAGACTCCCTTGTGCTTATAGAGTGTCAGAACATCTAATGCCGGCTTCGCACTACATGACTTTAGCCCTGATTTTCCACTCGCAGACAGTTTTTGGAGCTCCCTGACTAAACCCCCCAGATCAGAGGCAAATCGACGTTGGCTCAGAGCTCACTCCCATGAGTGATGATCGCCATGTTTGAGCTGTTTAAAAGATGTGAGGAGAGGGGCTCGCCGATGCAAAACATTACAGATATCTCGCAGGCCATATGTCTGGTCTGTCGGGAGCTTATAGCCAATGAGAGCGCAAGACACAGGCTATGACAGGGCTTGGAAAGAGAAAAAAGAGAGAGTGTCTGTGTGTATGGGAGAGTAAAACGAGGCTGTGGTACTGTATGTGTTTGGGAGAATAAAAAAGGTAGAAGGTGGACCACTGCACGATACTGTTTCGAATGTTATCAGATGGTGCCGCTAAACAACACGTTAGGGCTGTTTCCACTACCGCCCAACACCCCAGAATGAGGCGGGTCTCACTCACAGAAACGCCCCTAATTTGAAAACGAGCTGTCCAGAGCTGACTTTTTTCGTCCCTGTCGAAGAGCAGGGCCTTTTTTCTCCCCTGAAAAAAACCTGGTTACTGATTGATAGATCACTAAGCGGGATTTGACGTAGTACTCGACACCACAACAACACGCGCCATTTGTAAAAGCCAGCGAAGCAGTGTTGTCAACTTAGTGACTTTGTTGCTATATTTAGTGACTTTTCAGACCCTCTTCGCGACTATTTTTCAAGAAACCAACTGGAGACAAATCCAATTACTTTTTCTGGTGTTATTGGAGACTCCTTCCCTACGAGCCACGGGAGTAAGAACAAGTCAAAGCGGCACAGTCCTCCTGTAGCAGTCTCTCCCAGCTGCAGAGCCGGAGGGGATGTTAACCCCTTAGCTAATAGGCTAACAGTTAGCTCTGTAGCAGTACAGTGTGCTGGAGGTGTTCACTTAGCGATCTCTGTTTGTTTACAACAAGCACCAGACACTCTTTGCACAGTTAGCGATGCTGGTTAGTTCACGATCACTATGTTTATGATCAGTGGAGATGCTGTGCATAATTAGCCATGCTGCTTTGTTTATGATCAGCTGCTGACGTTGTGCACAATTAGCGGCTGTGTCCACAGTTGAGTCTCCCTTGGTTAATCCATTGGCGGTCGAAAACCAAACTTCACCTCCGGAGTCTCTAAATCCCTCTGGGGGCTAACTTGTAATGGAGACACGCAGAGTGAGAGGACTTTTGAGAGGGCGTGGCCTGAGACTTTCACGGTGGCCACTTTTCCCCCTAGTGGAAGCACGGCTGTTAACATATCTGCCCATTCAATGGGCTGATAACAATCTACTGGCCTACTAGCAGATGGAGTAGGCCCCTACTCACCCATACTTTTGGGCTGATGTCCACTGACAACATTCAAATCTGGTGTGCACACAATGTTTCTATGAATAATTAATTCAGTAAGTTATTCATTTGGAAGCTCAAACTCGCACCACCCACAGTACTTATTGGTGAGAGTCAGCACTGAACACAAATCAAAAAAAAGACTGGCATGATGTTTGACATCACATGCAGCAACTTTGTGGGGAACACTACATTGGTGAAATGACAGGGACCCCGATCAAGAACCAAGAGACTTAATAAGAGATGGATTTGTCTACCCCATATACCATCAAATGACTAAAGTTTCACAATTATATCACATCCTCCCAGCGAGCAAACTCCATTTGCTGATGAAGCTCTTGTAGTTCAAAGCTGTGGAAAAGCTTGTAAGTGGACCTTTGATTAAAACGGATTTAATCAAAGTGCTAAAAACGTGAGGTGTAGCTGAATGTTTACAGCACAACTTACACTGTAAATGCACAATTCAGCTGTGAACCCTTGCTACATTTCAACACCTCTCTACTCATTTCCTACTATGAGCTTTTCAAATAAAGGCAGAATAGCAATAAAATATCTCAAAAAAGACACTTTGTGTACTGCCTGAGAATCTCCATGTACAATTGATGTACAGATTGAAAGAAAAATAGATAGACTAGAGGTGGAAAACTTGGATTCCACAAATCAATGTTTTGGAGGAAGATTTTCTATTTAAAGCAACAATGCAAACAGTTTCTTCGACTGGTTTCTAAACAGTTGCCAGTAAATCAGTATCTGTAGGCTGCTATTGATTTCTGATTGCAACAGAATAAACAGTGTTCATGTTTTTGGGCAGTGGCTGCCTGGTTTAGAGACACTTTAGCATATTAAGGGTACTACATTTTGTCTGGAAACATCGTGAGTGTCAGCTCTCTGCGTTTGAGAATTTAGCATGTGTCGAATCTTCAGTTTCCATGGCAATTGCTCAGTTAGGAATGGGTAGACACAAAAAAATCTCTTCCGCCTGTCACTGTAAACCCACCAATAACATACGTCTGCTTCTTTGTCTTTCTCTCCTTTTCTCTCAGTATGTCGCTCTATTTTATCCTTTCATCCTGTTTATTCCTTCATTCGTCTCTCTCTCCTTTGTCCTTGATATCACTCGTTCTTTATCTCTCTGTCTCTGTAGCTAGCAGGCGAGAGCTGGTGTTGACTTGTGCTTCTAACACATGGGCTTCCCTCCTCATCCGCCCACGCAGTGTACTCAGGGAGATTCCAAGCACATACACACACTCACAGATACACACTCGCTCACACGCATACAAACACAGCGCATGCACACACACAAACTGGCAGACTGCAGAGCCCCCAAGGTCTGGTCTTAGTGAATTATTCAGGCTGCGTTGGTGGGTCTGTGAACGCGTACGTGCGTCTAAGATCTTATATGTGTGTGTGCGTTTGGATGTGTGCATGTCTCATGAATCTGTAAGTGTGTGTGTGTCTGTGGGAATATGAAATGGTGTTTTCCTCCTGTGCAGTGTGCAGCAGCTTGTCTTTAATCAGCCTCTCCATCAGCTCCCCTCCTCTCCTTCAAAAACACATTAGAAGGAAATTGCAGGAAGAAGCAAGATGTGGTCAGTGATGTCACTAAGAGCAGAGTGCTGGAGGCTTTTAGATCTCCTAAAAAACAGCAGTTTGGTATTGTGGTGTGGGCCACTTAATGCATTATGTTGCAATCTAAAGTTTAAAAGTTATATTGCAAATGTCACTAATTGATTATGTAACATGATCACGAACAATAAATGACGGTGTTAACATTGCTATTTGGACAAACTTTGAGCCAAACTGTAAAAAAAACAACCAGTAAACAGTCCGGCAGCAAAAGTTGCCACACTTACCATCAAATAACTGTCAATAACCATAAGTTATCTTATAGATAACCTTAAAAAATACATCAAATATCTGTATTTGAAAGATATAAAGAAATCATATATCTCTGATATGACAGTAAGTGACTTTTTTTTTTTTACAGTTTTTTTTTACATTAAATTTAAAATTTTACTGTAAAGAACAATGATGTGCACTATTTATTTATTTGTATATAGAATTCACTGTAATTTAACATTTAAGGCCATTAAGCAATTGAATAATGCTGTAAAAAATCTATAATGGCCCATTATAATATTTTACAGATTTGACATTTTATTTAAAGGTTAATATTTAAAAGAAATAATTTACTCTATTCATTTGCACTAAATATTGAAAAAACAAGAAAAAACACAGTAAAATAATACAGTACATTTCTATAAAAGTACTTTTATTTTTATTTTTACAGTGCAGGCAAATGTGCTGAATTTTGACGTTTGAAAAATAATGGATATATTATTCATTATTTTTATGCTTATGTTGAATATTGTCGTAGCTCACAATTGTTATGAATGAACAATCCGGAAAAAATATCTAGTTGCGATTATTCAGAGTGATATTGCAATTGTAATATGATTCATGATTGTGGAGGGAATGGTCATTTTTGCATCATTATTCAAAAATGTGTTGAAAATATATAGAAATTATCATTCTACAATTCTACAATGTCATTTAGCAGACGCTTTTATCCAAAGCGACGTACAAATGAGAGTTAATACAACACAAGCAAGGATGAAGTCAAGAAACATAGCAATAGTAAGTGCCATGGGTTCAGTTTGAGTCCATTAGGACACAAGTACTTTTAGGTCGCAAGAGCGGTCAGTGCGATACTTGTCGTAGTCGTCAGTTTAGATCAAGAGGGAAGGTGTTCAGTAAAGAGTTGGTCTTCAGCTCTTCTTAAAGATCAAGAAGGACTCAGTGGAACGGATGGAGTTTGGAAGTTGGTTCCACCACCTATAGGGGCTCTACAGAGGAGAAGAGTCTGGTTTGAGATGTAGAGGCCTACAGCGGTGGAGGAGCCAGACGTCTTTCACTGGAGGAGCGTAGTTGACGGGAGGGTTTGTGAACCTGAACAAAGGAGTTCAGATAAGAAGGGGCTGTGACCATTGCTATTTTGTAGGCAAGAGACAAGGCTTTGAATTTGATGCGGGCTGTGACCGGGAGCCAGTGCAGAGAGATGAGGAGCGGAGTGCCATGCGCTCTCCTGGGCTGGTTGAAGACCAAACCTGCAGCCGCGTTCTGGATCATCTGCAGAGGCTTGGTGGTGCAGCAGGAAGACCCGCCAGTAGAGAGTTGCAGTAGTCTAAACAGGATAACACAAGGGCCTGAACCAGGAGTTGTGACGATAGGGTCAGATTTTCCTGATGTTGTACAGGGCGAATCGACAAGATTGAGCGATTGAGGACACATGAACCTTGAAGATCAGTTGGTCATCAATCATGACACCCAAGTTTCGTGCAGAGCTGGTGGGCAAAGATTGATAGGCTGATATAAGGTGGGACGGGTGGGATGACAAGGAGCTCCGTCTTTGAGAGGTTAAGCTGAAGGTGATGTTCTGTCATCCATGGAGATGTCCACAAGACAAGCAGAGATGCGGGTCGAGACTGTGGGGTCGTTTGGTGGGAAGGAAAAGAACAGCTGGGTATCATCGGCATAACAATGGTTTGAGAAGCCATGATGGAGGATGATTGTGCCAAGTGAGGTGGTGTAAACTGAGAAAAGAAGGGGGCCTAGCACTGATCCCTGAGGCACCCCAGTGAAAAGGTTTTGTAGTTTGGACACTTCTTCCTTCCAAGATACTTTAACAGATCTCCCTGCTAGGTCGGACTCAAACCATTGGAGGGCAGAACCTGAAATACCAAGTTCTGTGAGTGTAGAGAGGAGGATATGGTGTGATTATTTGTGAGAATCTCTAGAAAACAAGTTTTTTTTCCTTAAGTCTGTAGATTATGTTCGGGATGTATCCATAGCACCACCATACTTAATGCAAACAATGTTGGTAGGTTTTTAAATATAGACATAAACATACTGTTTTTTCTTTTCACACCACCATACTACAGCACCTCTGACAGCTTCAGGTTACTGACAAAGGTCAACAGAAGAAAGTAGAATATCTCTGCCCATGAGCTGACATTATAAAGCTCCATGCTGCAGACATAATAGAAGTACACATGCTGTGAATAGCTGCCCACCATTACCCCTGTTTAATTTCAGTACATTGCCTGCTGGTTCAAATAATGCCATCTCCTGAATTTTCCTCTGTAATAATACAGTACCTGACCTCCTTCCTGGTACAATAATGTCAGCTCTCCCTCGTGTCCAGCTGTGGCCAGATAACAGAGAAGCATGCTGGTTTCACACTCCATCTGCTGCTTGTCCTGTTGACGTTATTGTCTTTCTTTTTACATCCAAACATGTTACTGTCCCTGTTTTATTCCCACAACCCTCTCTCATAACGTGATTTTCTTTCATTGAGTTAAAATGTTGTCATTCAGCATGTACCGTATGTCTGGATCAAGATAATGCGATATCTCCCGTTAATATATGTGCGTCTGTTTGAAGAATGACTCATCTTTTCGTGCACTCTAAAGGACTCAGGCTATTTAACAGACTTTAACAGCTTGGAAAAAAAATCTGCTTGGTTCTGTTGGCCATTATCAGGGACTGGAAACCACGAAGGCTGCAAAATGAAATGCGCAACAAACGCACACACACACACACACACACACACACACACCGACTCTGCCTTTTGTATTACCTAGTGCTCATTGCAGCCAGACAAACCCATCAAGCTTTATGAGCCTCTGAGGGCTGCTGCTGCTGCTAATTCATGGAGGCAGGCTATCAAGCGCATCCACACAACCGATCTCCACTGTTTTCATGAATATCTGAACAGGCCCTTCCGCCGCTTTATGTGTCCCGCAAGAATAGCCTGTTGAGTCTGTTTATGTCTAAGGAAGGGGCAAAACAACGCAATAATCGCGTGCATTACGCGGGGAGAAATGGGCACAGATATTTTCATTTTGAAATACTGCGTTGATGGATGTGCAGTTTGCGTTGGAAAAAGTGGCAAAGTCAGTTTTTATTCTTGTTGCATGGCTTTGATAGATGTGTGTTTTTGAAGAGGGACAGAAGGATATAGACTGTTTCTGATATTGATGAGAGGAATTAACTGTGGTTAAAGGTAGACCAACAGATTCGATCAGTGTCATGATCTGTCAAGTGTGCATGCTTTGAATAGATCTTTTTTTACTGTAGATGGCTTTATTGGAGAAAGTGTTGCCTGAGGCGTATGTGGCTTTAAAGCTTTGTGGGGTAGACAGGTTGCATTTGGAATCATAAGGCATATATTAAAAAAAGAACCTTTAAGAATTTTGTAATTCAGGATGGTCCGAGAAAATACACCTTGTCCCGTTGACTCTGTTTTCACATTTTATAAAATCTACTCCATGACAGCAGACTTGGGCCACCCATCATAGATTATTTTAGAGAGAGGGTATTCCCATTGGCTGTTCTGTGTTTGCATGTCCATTCTGCTAGTGAAACCTGATTCAATGGCAGATAATCCTGCACATTAAGTTGGCAACAACTGTCTATACTGCAAAGCAACCCCGTAAAAAGAAAGATGGACTTATCAAACGATCAGGGGAGATAGTTGTGTGATACCAAATTTCCCTAAATCTAACTTTGGTTTTATTTGTGGAAAACAAACCAAGCAAGGCAGAGTAGAAACCACTCATATCAATCATTATGATAATACTGATATTAATTGGTTTTGGAGGATAATGACATCCTGTTGATGCAAAGGCCTCAGATCGATAGCACTAATGTGGGCAATTTTGGAAAACAATAACACATTACATATTAACAGTATATGTTGAAGGACTTGTTGCTTCTTCCACTCAATGCAAATGCATTAAAGCCATGCTTTCAAAAATATGTCTGACATATCAATATAACTTTGTCCTCCTCCCTCCAAATGCAGAGACGTCACATCGTCAGGTTGCAAACAAAGGCTAAAGTGTAAAGTTATCTCTGTAATCTACCATACTTACCTTCTCTTTGCACAGTGACAGTTTTCTTCTGAAAGGAGCGATAAGGGAAATGATGAACACACTCAGTTTTAGTTTTGCATTTTTATAAAGTGGTAGCTAAAACAACTCAACATATTATCATCTAATAACTCATGTTTGAAGTTTGAAGTTTTTTATTTTGCACAATAAAAAGACAAAAAAAGAGAAAAGGATAAAGAAATAACAACAAAAGGAAGGTGCAAGATAAGGTCAAGGAACCCAACAGGTCTTCTACAGGCCTCGACCTGTATTAAAATTCACAAGTTAAATTAAAAACAAGTAACTGTGAAATAGAAAAATAAAAAATTACCATAAAAATAAAGCAAAATTATAATATTAAAAAGTAAAATAAAACAAGTGTATAAATGTGTGTGTGTGTGTGTGTGTGTGTGTGTGTGTGTGTGTGTGTGTGTGCATGCGTCTGTGTACTACTTCGTAGTGATGTGCCAATGAAGCCTCATGAACCATTTTCTGTATTTTTTAAGCCCACTAGATGGCGCACTTGGTTTAAAGAAAAAGGCTCAAGCAATGGTAATTGAATGTGCTTTCAGGTCTTTGGTGAACAGAGTGCGCCATCTAGTGGGCTCAGAAAATAAAGAAAATGGTTCATGAAGCTTAATTCGCCCATCACTACTACTTAGTGACCTGAGCAATCGGAGAAAACGGTGAAACTTTGTCAACTGTCTAGTATTGTACTTATGTAATTGTGAGTTGACATGGAAAGCTTTAGGAATAGAATTTGGACTATACATAAACTTAAAGATAAAAATGCATATTTCGTATATATTGATCTGAAAAAATGTCATTATCTTAAGTTTTTGGAAGCCCTATAGATGACACAGTGATTTGTGATGTTAGCTAGCTACAATGTCAATATCAGAAAGATGTTAAAGAGATGATTTCAGATGCATCATAACATCATGCCAGGCAACAAATAAGTGAAGCGATGAATTCTGAATGCATGGCTATAATATATTTGCACTGAGTGGAAAAAGTAATAACAGTAAAGAAACATCTAAAATCAACAAGTCCTCCACCATACCGCAACTGTAAAAAAGTTAATTTGTTATCATATTCCAAAATTACCCATATTAGTTATTTCTGGTCCGAGGCCTTTTTATCAGCAGGATGTCATTAACTTCCAAAACCAATTAATATCTGTATTATGGAAATGATTCATATGACTGGTTTCTAATCTGCCATCTCTACTCGGCTACCTCGCTTGGTTAGCTTTCTGCAATTAAAACCAAAGTTAGGTTTAGGGAAATAGTGTGTTCCCCCCTTTGTTGATACAGCTATTCTCCAATACTGATGGTCTTTCTCTGTCTGAAATTTTTTTTTGGGATGAATAAATTATTCAGCCTCTATATGGTTATTAATGCAGTATGCATAGTGATATAGGGTTCTATATGAATGTAGGCCAGTGTGTAAGTACTGCTCCTCACCAGCATGCTGGGCGAGTGTATTTTGTCTGCTCAGTTTGACTGCTCACTTGATTAGAGGTCTTTTATTTATCAGCCAGTGAGGTACATGCTGTGTCTCTGTATTTTTAACACAGGGTCACGCTGTGTTGTGTCTTGCTGCTTTCTCTCTTGTTCCATTCCTTATTCCCCTTCCCTCCAAGTTGGTGTTTGATGCATCATCGTCATCTGTTCTTTTACAAATTTCATGCTGCTGAGGAAGTAAAAAAAACAAAACACACACACACACACACACACACACACACACACACACACACACACACACACACACACACATCCTTGTACTTCTGTCTTTGTGAGGGCCCTCATTGGAATATGCCCAACCCTAACCCTAACATAAACCTAATTGTAACCTTAACCCTAAAAAAAAAGGCTGAACTCTCAAAAAAAGCCTTTAAAGAAGTGAGGACCATCCGAAATGTCCTCACTTCGCAAAAATGTCCTCACTCTGTTGGTTAAAAAAGTGTTCTGGTCCTCACTATGTAGGCAGTACAAGAACACACACACACACACACACACACACACACACACACACCCACACACCCACACACACCCTTGTACTTCTGTCTTTGTGAGGACCCTCATTGGAATAATGAATTCCCTAGCCCCTCACCCTAACCCTTAACCTTCCCCATCACAACTAGATGCCAACCCTAACATAAACCTAATCGTAACCTTAACCCTAAAACTAAGTCAGAACTCTCAAAAAAGCATTTAAAGAAGTGAGGACCGGCCAAAATGTCCTCACTGCACCAAATTGTCCTCACTCTGTTGGTTTAAACACGTTCCAGTCCTCACTATGTATGAAGTACAAGAACACACACACACACACACACACACAAACAAACAAACAAACAAAAGTGCACTCAATCAATACAGTAATAACCACATCCAAGTTATGGCTTGACAATTGATACAGGAACAAATCTTTCCAGCATCCATAAATCATTTAGTTTCAGCTTTCAAACTCATTCCAACATAATAATGCAGAGGCTGAGCCGTTCTTCCAAACAATGTGGTGCACAAAGAGTCAGCCACAGGAGTCTATAATATCATCCATTGGCCAAGAACTGAATTGTGCAGAAATGAGTGAGATTGGCAGACCAGTGTTTTCACAAAATGACTCATTGGTTCAGAGGGGGAATTGCTATACATCACCTCAATGAACTGCTTCTGAGACATCATTTACAGGGAATAATGACTGTCTAACCTTTTCCTTGTTAGCAGGATAATTCCTGTTCGGGGGCCGTTTCATAATCAAGTCTAATGAAGAACACTTAGCAAGAAAAATTACTGCAGTGTGCAGACTTTGTTTTAATTTTCATTCATCATAAAGGGCAATGCGTGATGCATTACCATCTCCAAAAATCTTGCCAAAGGGTAGAGGAACCCAGACCCAGGCTGTGAATATTGTTCAGACACACAGTGTTCTTCTACTGCTGAGCTTAGCTCAAAGGGAAATACTTCTGGAGACACATTTATATGGCTTCATAGCTGCTATCAAGAATAAAGACCTGATTTGAATGTTATCATATGATCCAATGGCTGTTATCACTGGTTATAATGCTCATAGAGATGGGTCAGAAGGGGCTTGCTCCACCTACTAGTATGTTCAAAAGGCTGTTGTCAGCCTATTAAACGTGGTGCTTTATTTAAGTTAAATTTGAGGTGCTAACCTAGCCTGGGTATACCCATGCTGCCTTGCACGCTCAATTTTGTTTCAAACTGCAAGGCGGCATGGTGTCCATGGCTGATTCTTAGCCCTGCTTTTGGTATCCAATCACAGAACAGGGAGGGACGGCAAGACGATGACGCATACTATTTGACAGCTTGTAGTTTGCTTACAGATCCAACATGGCTGCAGCAGACGCGAAGCTCTCTTTGGATTTAGCTGTAGACAGTGTTTTAAAAAAAGAACAACGTTTGGCTTTACGCTCCTTTATCACCACCAAAAAGGATGTTTTAGCCTTGCTTCCAACAGGATTTGGCAAAAGCCTACCAACTAGCTACCAACTAGCCCCGTTAGTGGCTAAGCTAATACGATTGGCTAAAAGCTACGTACAGACGCTTATGATAGGCATTCGTAGCGCCCAATAAACGGCTCTGGATGATCGTAAACCACGCCTCCTCTACGGAAAAATGAATAGGTGGTCTACAGATTATATCTCATTTGTGATATAGTCTGGCGTTAGCTTGGTGCTAACCTATAGTGGCTGCAGTAATTATTTCAAGAGCGAAGGAGGAAGTGACGTAGTATAAGGAGGAACATCATCCTGAAAGTGAAACAAAAAGTAAATTTTTTTCATCCAAACCTTTTTTACTAAACCTAACCATGTTGTGTGTTGCCTAAACCTTAACATTTAGTTTGTCCTAAATTGAATCATGCAGTTTCGGTGCCTAAACCCAACAAAACTGTGACCAGCAATTTAACGGTGCTATTACACATAGATAGCTAAGGCAGCCATGTTCTAACCCAAATATAAGAGGCTGCTAACAATAGATAAGGGTCATTTATTGTGCTGAAAACATCTGAATTGGGTGAACATACATCTCACTTGCTTCCTCACTGAAATGACTACACCTAAATTACATTTTTCATGAAGGCAATAACCAGGTCAAATGAACTGACATATGCAGAGGAGCGAGGGTGACTGATGGAGACTGAAGACCAATGATTTCTCTTGGGAGATAGTTAAGGTTATACCTGCAAAGTTCAGTTCAGCAGACAGAGCTTGAATTGGCAATAATCAATATTGCAGTGTATCAAATGGCAATGTGGAAGCTGCGATAATGTAAAAGGGGTCACTAGTAATGAAGAACCTACAGAGAATTAACACTTGACACTGCAGTTCTCCATAGCTTCATCAGCTTCATAGTGAGTTCCAGCATATTTTTTGCTGTCCAGCTCACAACTTTACTCTTTTGGTTCTCTTTCATTGTCATTTTTTGGCTGCAGAAGGCAGATTTTCTCAGTGAAAAGGCTCTAATAACCCACTCAACACCAGTTGGAGACAGGCTGGTGACAATAGGGAAGCATTTAGAAAATAAAGCGCAAGATATTCCCCTCAGGAGTTGGTAGAGACCAAAAACAGAGCTAAAGAAAGAAAGAGAGAGACTAAATATAGTACTTGCATTTATCAAGTGGACATAAACAGTTCTCCAAACGAAGGCTGATGTTGCCTTGTAACTGCTGGATATATGTTAACAAGGAACAGTTTGCTAATACATTTGTCTAAGAATATATTATGTCAGTGCTGCTTGTTTCCACTGCCCCCAGGTGTCCAGAAAGCTTTATTACATTGTGTACGTTTTTAGATTTTAAAAGAAGTTGTTTACTTATTTATGCATTTATTACCATTTCCACTTATCATTTCTGATCTTATAGTCTTTGGTGTTTTTATCTTCATGCTTTTCATCATCCTTTCTTTCTTTCTTTCTTTCTTTCTTTCTTTCTTTCTTTTGTATGTATCTGCTGGTTGGGATGCAGAGCTGCTACACTGTAAAAAACAACTGTTGTTTTCACGGTAAAAAAAACGGTAGCTGTGGTTGCCAGAACTTTACCATAATAAATACGGTAGAACTTTTTTTAGTAGAAGTTTTTTTTAGTAGGTAGAAAGATATCGGCACTGTTGATTTCATATTTAAGATAGCCATTTTATTCCATTTTTACCGTATGAATAAAACGTTTTTACATCAAAAGAAACACTGTTTTGCCATATAATTGACAAGAAAATACTTTATAAATGCTGCAAAATGAAAGATTTTACCATTAAATATTACAGTATATTTTTGTTAGAGATATGGTGTTTAGTACATTTTTTAACATGTTTTTACTTGAAGAAATTAACATTGATCACAGATATTCAACATACATCATTTTTCTTATTTTCTTTCCCCCATACCCATCCCCATCATGCTGCCAATACGAAAAAATATATAAAAAATGAAAATAAACTTGTGAGTGACAAGCACACCTCAAATGTTATATGAAAAAAGTTACGGGCATGAAAATAAATACAAGGTTAAATAATACTGTAATACAAAATAAAGTGTTTAGTACATTTAACAGTGAGAAAATATATTTGTTCCAAAGATAAATGCAAAAATTACACTGATGATTGTATATATATTACAGTATATATTTGTTACACACATGGTGCCAGTGAATTTTACAGAGTAATGTATTTTAAAAAAAAAAAGAAAAATGTCAAAAATACTGTTATGGCTGATATATACATACGGTGGTTCATTGTTACTGAAACTGAATTTTTCACCGTAAAATCTACAGACATTTTTTACAGTGTACATACCCTTACGGGGATAAATAAAGTTAAATTGAGTAGAACTGAATTCACAGCCACTGGATGAATTGCTCTGACAGAGCTCTGTAGGAAGAAGTGACTGGTTTTACCATAGTCTCCAGTCCATTTACTCGATGAAATGTGGTCAGATTCTCCCTGTGCCTTCCATCCCTGGACAGATCATTTCTGCTCCACTTGATCTTTTTCGCCCAAATCTCTCTCAAGTCATTATTTTCCTTCTGTTTCACTTCTTTCCCACCCTCTATCTATCTAATCCTCAACCCATTTCCTGATATTTTGTCTCTTTTATCCTTTCCAAAGTATTTCAATCCAACCATCCCATTTCCATTTGTTTATTTATCCTCATCCAGCCCTCCAGCACTGCAAAAAAGTGTGTCTAAAAACCAGATAAAACACTAAATCTGAGGGAAATGATCTTGCTGCATGGACAGATAATTTCACTTGACAAGATTTCTTGAATTAAGATTGATAAATCTAGAAATAAGCATCTTGAACGCTTAAAATAAGAAATTAACTCTTTAAACAAGATAAATTATGTAACACTTCTAAATCTAAAGTTTTTTAAAAAAATCTTTGTAAGAAACAAATAATTTGCAGTGCATTCTGCTCGGGCCAGTTCATCGCTGCTTGCAGCTTTAATTTATCTTCTTTTAAGAGTTAATTTCTCATTTGAAGCGTACAACATGCTTTGAAGCGGCAAAACATTTTTTTTTCTTTATTCTTCTTAATTTTCTGCCTGCTACTTAAAAAGGGCAATGTGCTTGATGCACAGGAGCGCACGGTAAAAACAAAAGGTCAGGAGAATGACTGAAGTTAAACGATGTCTTTTTTATGATAAACAATAAAGAGATTAATCATGAAAACAACAATGTCAAAGCTATGTTGTGCCTGGCTGCGGCCAATGGCAGTTTTTGCCACTGATTGCGACATCCCCCAGCCCATTTGAAACCTCCTCACCACAACATGTTTGATTTGTGCTTGATTATGTGTTCAACTAGGGGTTAGTTGAACACATCATCAAGCAGAAATCAAAAATCATTAAAGAAACTTAAATGCAGCTCCTACATGCTTATTTCTAGATTTAATAATCTTAATTTAAGAAATCTTGTCAAGTGAAATTATCTGTCCATGCAGAACCTGGTCTCACAGGAATCCGTGAAATAGCCACGGATTCGCTTAACTCAAAATCCGTGGAATAGCCACGGAATCACTCAAATTTCCATGAAACTGACACGGATTTCGCTACAGTGCAAGTTAATGACAGTCATATCCCGTGGCTATTCCATGGATATTGTTTCCTATTGGTTTGTTCCAAGTCACGTGACTTTCAAGGTCCCGGCGGTCAGAACAAAAAACATGGCGGACAGTTCTCTCATTTTTAGTGAAAAAAATCAATATTTTGACTTAGTTTCTGCATAAAAATGGATTTTGATCACATTTCTAGTGAGAAATATATGTTTTATTTTCTAAATATTCACTCAGTGAATGTACATAATCACTTTGTATGTTGGAATAGCCACGGGATATGACTGTCATTAACTTGCATTGTAGCGAAATCCGTGTCAGTTTCACAGAAATTTGAGTGATTCCGTGGCTATTCCACGGATTTTGAGTTAAGCAAATCCATGGCTATTTCACGGATTCCTGTGAGACCATGTTGCCATGCAGCAAGATCATTTCCCTCAGATTTAGTGTTTTTATCTTGTTTTTAGACACACCTTTTTTGCAGTGCATCTCCTGTTATTCTGTCTTTCTTCCTTTCCGAAGTATTCCCATCAATCCAACCATCCCATTTCCATTTGTTTATTTATCCTCACCCAGCCCTCCCGCTGTCTCCTGCCTCCCCCACCTTTTTCTATCACCAGCCTTTCCTCCTACCCTTAAACCATCCATATGACTATTTATGAGTGCAGTATTCCTCACAGTGGGGCCCAGCACTAAGGGAAGTAACAGGGAACATTGGGGCTCTTCAGAAACTTTAAGCTCTTTAGTGGAGGCCATCTATCAGCCTGACAGACTATCAGCCTGATGCAGCACAGACACAATCTCACGTTCACAGAGGCCTCATGCACATGAACACGCTTATGTTGTTTGTATGTGTTCTCCACAAGAAACACAAAGGATTCAGCTCACATACTGGAGACATGTAGTTTATTCACAATGTACTGAAAGTAAAGAGTTAGTGTGCTGGATGAGTATGTGTGTGTGTGTGTGTTCAGGCACAACAGCAGCTCTCTGAGTGCATTGAGATCAACCATTGACATTGAGCAGAGGCCATGGAGCTAAATGGCTCCTTCTACAGTAAGTGGTTTGGAGAGAGACACATATCACAACTTTGTGGGAGACCGAGCCACCAATGTTGCAGCTGCGATTAACACCTGACCACAATTTTAAAAACATATAAACACACTTTAAGATTGGCATGCAAGTGAATTGCAGAAGAATAGACTTATATATTTCTAGCCATCGTATCATAGCCTAGATTTTCAAAAGCACGAGCTTAGCCTTTATGCCCTCAAATTTACTACCCCTTCGTGACCCCTCAGGGCCAAAAAAAGCCACACATACTAAAACTGCTATACAATCACCATACATCAATATTTTTTTCTGATTTTTTTTCATAAATCTCTTAAACAACTTCAGACTTGTTCAAAACTACCAAACATTCAATCTTTTCAGATTTTTAACCCTTTATACACCAGTTTATATATCTGAAGTTTTCTATAATTTCTTTCAAAAAAAAAAAAAAAAAGAAGTATTTTCCATAAATTAAATAGTAGGGAGCTGGGGTTTTGGTGGTGATTAGAATCTTGGATATGTAAAAGATTAGCAAACACATTTTTTTGATTGCATTAGTATTTTTTATGTAGTAATAGATACTCCCTCTGGTGACCCTCCTGGCATTTTTTTTCGCCATGATGGTCACCAGAGGGAGTATCTGGCATTACATAAAAAATATTAATGCAATCAAAATTTTGTTGCTAATCTTTGACATATCCAAGACTCTAATCACCACCAAAACCCCAGCTCCCTACTATTTATTTAATAGAAAAACTCATCTTTTGTGGGGGGTTTTTGAAGAAATTTTGGAAAAAATCAAATATATAAACTGGCATATAAATTGTTAAAATTCTGAAAATGATTGAATGTTTGGTAGTTTTGAACAAGTCTGAAGTTGTTTAAGAGATCTATGAAAAAAAAAATCTGAAAACAATATTGATGTATGGTGATTTAATAGCAGTTGTTGTGTTCGTGGCCTTTTTTGGCCACGAAGGTCATGAGAGGGTAGTAAATGCACCAATGGAGTATAAAAGACGTGAGGGTTGATGACAATGGATTTCAAAAATTATACTAAAAAGAAAAGTATTGTAAAATTCATGCCTCAAGCTGTAACACAGCCAAAATGGTCAACAAATGGAAAAAAAAGTGGCCTTAAATGCCCGAGGAGGGCACAAGGGTTAAAATCATTCCTTATGTGTACAATACGTACAAACTCAAACTTTTTTATTTTGTTTATGTCCCATAAACTACTACTGACTTGTATCTGTGCTAAATTTGTCACTAGAGAGGGGTTTTCACATTTGTCTACTGAAGGGGCAAATTTTATTAGATACGTCACAATTTCCAAAGCCGTAAAAGAAGCCTTAAACCTCCAGCACAGTGTGTCAGAGAGCAAACACACCATGGACGGTATAAAAAATGGACGTAGTGTCCTTGACATCACACAGAGGTTTCCGAAATAATCCAAATGAAGCTCACAGTGGGCGGCTCCTGTGGCCCCAGCTGTCGCTGTCTTGGCTCTCTTCCTGTCCTGTTCACATCTGTCATATTGTTTGTGTGTTTTATACATTTTGGACGGGTTGATGGCAAATTTCGTTGTACTAGAACTTGTCACTCTGTGCAATGAATATAAAAGCTTCTGAGTCTGAATCTGAACCAGCAATGCTTCAAAAATATGATGATCTTATAGAATGTGATGCATTGCACAGTGTATTTAGGAGTTATAATGAGCAAAACCTTCAACAGCAGCGATATGCAACATCGATCTTAATGCAGCAGCAATAAAAATGGAAAAAACACTTAAAAGTAAAACACTGACGTGGAACATTTTACTGCACAATCCTTCAAGTACATTTCGCTGATAATACCTACATACTCACTTAGGTAAGGGTTTTAATGCAGGACTTGTTGTGGGATATTTCCACAATGTGATATTCATACTTTTACTTCAGAAGAGGATCTGAATACTTCTTCCACCGCTGCTCTTTACAACTAATAACTGTGTTTCTACTAACTGTAATTAATAATGATTAAGCCATGCAGATAGTCGACCCTGGAGCTGGTGAGGCTAATTGGGATGCGTAAATTATTAATATTATTGATTACACCTGAGAAAGGTGTATTCTTTCAGTGTCAGGGTTTTTTTCTACATAAATCATGGTTTTGTTCTCATCATTCTTTAATTAATAATGCTGCATGTGTTTTGCACTGACTACGTTTTTTTGGCTCTATGTTGATTGCAGTTCAAATATAAGTTTTCCATTCTTCAAAAGTTAAATAGGCTTGCCTCTAGCACCGTGGAAATGAATAGGTTTCTCCTCAAGTTGTAATTTATGGTGTTTAAACATGATGTTTGAGATTCTGTTAATTAATATAATGTATTTTATTTTGTGTTAAATCTTTAGTGAAACAATAAAGCCTGTAATTCAACAGTCATATTGAAACTTATTTAGCTGTTTTGCATGGTCACAGTTGGGGACAGAAGAAAATATACATATATGTATATCATTAAATAGAATAGAATAGAATAGAAAAGAATGCCTTTATTTGTCACTGTACGCATGTACAATGAGATTAAAAGCTGACTCCAAAAGCAGTGCAACAATAAATAAAAAATATATAAAATATAAAAATATACAATATGAACATAGGCAAGTAAATGTAAAGGAAAATATATACGATATAATGTAAACATAGGAAAGAAAGGGAGGTAAGGTGCACAGTCTTCAATTTGACAAAAGCAGATATGATGCTATACAGTGTTCATAAATATATTGCATGTTGAAGGACAAATATTGCACATTGCCAGGTATTGTATGTTAAAAAAGAAATACTGCACAGTAAGACAGTCTGTATTAAAATCAGTGCATATCAGAGTTTGCATCTGTTCACATTTGGATGTAATGAGGGAACAGAATTTGACTAAATGTCGTTGGCTGCAAATGACGGTAAAATGGTCCTGAATGGTCCTGAAAAACTGATTCTATGTTTGTGTTGCTGTCTCAGTGAAAAGTAAACTTTTCCCGTTCTGTCCACAGGTCGCAAGTTCATCATCGCCAATGCACGAGTGGAGAACTGCGCCATCATCTTCTGCAACGATGGCTTCTGCCACATGTGTGGTTTCTCCCGTGCTGAAATCATGCAGCAGCCGTGCACGTGTAACTTCCTGTACGGACCTGACACCAAGCGGCTGGCCATCGCCCAAATGGCTCAAGCCCTGCTGGGATCAGAGGAGAGGAAAGTGGAGATCAACCTCTACCGCAAAGATGGTAGGACTAAACCCCGAGTGTGGAAGAGTATGTAGGAGAGGGTGTGGTTTTTTGCCTTTTGACTTGAATATGGAGATGGTCCTCTGGAGTGAAAGGATTGCAAAGTATCTGTACATATTCGTGAAGGAAAGTGTGTCTGTTTGTCTTTGGAGACGGAAGTCTTTAAGAGAGATAAAAAGTCAGAAAATGTACTTTTGGTTGGCTTTAGAATCGGTCTGTGGTGTGTACAGAACATTTGGCAACCATCAGCTCATGCTTATGTCTGAGCTGTTATGTGTGAGTGACCTAACTACTGTTTACTAATAAGTACATACTGTATTTTGTGTGTCTTGCAACTTTTAGTGCCAGATTTCGTGTTATGACGAGCATGGAAGTGCAGAAAATGCCGTGTGTTACATTTGGTAGATTTCCAGATTGTATTTGAAGAGGCTTGTGCTATAACTGTGGAGAGATTACAGCTGAGTACCTTGAAAAGCAATTTGTACTTTTATAAATTTGCATTTTTTTATTTTTATGCAATAGTAGTGATTTCAATAGACCTGACCTGAGTTCATCCTAATAGTAGGAAAGTGTAGAGGAAAGCAAATTGGGGAAACCCTTCAAGAATTCTTTCAAATCCAGCATCTCTACACATGCCAACTGGACCAGGACCAGGTTCCAGGATTGGTCATCACAATGATAGACAGCTTCTATGGTGATAAAGAGCTGCTATGTTAATAAAGTCAGCAACTCCCTGGGCTTTTGCCAACGCATCTGCTGGACATTTTCCACCTTTAGACAGACACCAGAGCAGCAGGAGGAGGGAAGAGAGAGGACAGAGGACAGGGAGGAAGAAATAAAGGGCTTGGAACAATCTGAGGGGAAATAGAGGGCAGGCAGACAGCACAGCTCTGGAAAGTGAGGAGGAGAGGTGGGACAATGAGAGAGAGAACGAAAGAGTGACTGTCAGAGAGTGTGTTTCTCACGTCATCTGAAAGCGGTGTTGGCGGTGAGAGAAAGCAAGTAAAAGAGAGAGGGAGAAACAGAGAGATGACGCCGGCTGTCTCCTCTCTAGTGATACTTCTGAGCAGTGCTTTGCCAATTCAACCCTCCCCTCTGCACATTTTACTTTCCACTGTTTATACTGGAGATGTGGACACACACACACACACACACACACACACACACACACCAGTGATCCATTACACAAGAGTACCTTGTAAAAAGCTACAACCCTGTATATAGAATTACAGAGGTGTTGTCATTTCTGTCCTACTGGCTATGTTAACGAGACGCCACCATGCTAACAACACATAGTTAAAGGCTTTGGTAGTGACAACATCTAATGCCTACAACGGTCTGTCTCAGTGTGGACTGGTAGCTGTAAAGCTGCAGTTGGCATATGCAGTGCAGTACCCTCCTGTTTTACCCAAAAGAGAAAGAATCACATGGAGTAGAATTACATTTTGTACTAAGTGCGGGGCGATTCATTTAATTTTGGGATAACCATTTGACTTTCAATGATTCTAAAAACGAGATAAAGTCATTATTGTGTCGCTTTGTGCTTTTTGTTTTGTCTTTTGTTTTAAATCCGGTGCAACCCCTGTCTTTTAGGCCCTTTCACCCCTCTCGTTAGCTCAATGGCACTATTAGGAATGCCACTCTGTTTCCATGTTTTCATAAAAATCATGATGTTGATGACTTGTGTTCTGCAGCTGCAGTTCATCCATTTTTTTCCACAAAAAACTGTACATTGGCTTGCTTTTGTGTAGCCCTCATCTCTTACCAGTCTTTGTTAACCTGCCTGATCCCACAAAATGACGTGAATTGTTGTGAATCATTGTTTAGGTAACCTACGTCATTCAGATAACCTACGTTGTTTAGGTAACCTATGTTGTTTAAGTAACCTACGTTATTTAGGTAACCTGTTTTGTTTAGGTAACCTACGTTTTTTAGGTAACCTACATTGTTTGGGTAACCTACATTGTTTGGGTAACCTACGTTGCTTAGGTAACCTACGTTGTTTAGGTAACCTACGTTGTTTGGGTAACCTAAGTTATTTAGGTAACCTATATTGATTAGGTAACCTACGTTGTTTAGGTAACCTACGTTGTTTGGGTAACCTAAGTTATTTAGGTAACCTATGCTGTTTAGGTAACCTGTTTTGTTTAGGTAACCTACGTTATTTAGGTAACCTACATTGTTTAGGTAACCTACGTTGTTTGGGTAACCTACGTTATTTAGGTAACCTACGTTGTTTAGGTAACCTAAGTTATTTAGGTAACGTATGTTGTTTGGGTAACCTATGTTGTTTGGGTAACCTAAGTTATTTAGGTAACGTATGTTGTTTAGGTAACCTAGGTTGTTTAGGTAACCTACATTATTTAGGTAACGTATGTTGTTTGGGTAACCTATGTTGTTTGGGTAACCTAAGTTATTTAGGTAACGTATGTTGTTTAGGTAACCTACATTGTTTAGGTAACCTACGTTGTTTGGGTAACCTACGTTATTTAGGTAACCTACGTTGTTTAGGTAACCTAAGTTATTTAGGTAACATATGTTGTTTAGGTAACCTAGGTTGTTTAGGTAACCTACATTATTTAGGTAACGTATGTTGTTTAGGTAACCTACGTTGTTTAGGTAACTTGGGTTGTTTGGGTAACCTAAGTTATTTAGGTAACGTATGTTGTTTGGGTAACCTATGTTGTTTGGGTAACCTAAGTTATTTAGGTAACGTATGTTGTTTGGGTAACCTAAGTTATTTAGGTAACGTATGTTGTTTAGGTAACCTACATTGTTTAGGTAACCTACGTTGTTTGGGTAACCTACGTTATTTAGGTAACCTACGTTGTTTAGGTAACCTACGTTGTTTAGGTAACCTAGGTTGTTTAGGTAACCTACATTATTTAGGTAACCTAGGTTGTTTAGGTAACCTACGTTGTTTAGGTAACCTACATTATTTAGGTAACCTTTGTTGTTTAGGTAACCTACATTATTTAGGTAACCTTTGTTGTTTAGGTAACCTACATTATTGCTAACTTATGTAGCTTCCATGGCTCACGGTTTGTGAATCATGTCTTTTTACGTAAGAAAAACCTGACTTCAATTTCGGCATTTCCGATATATTTGTTTACTTTTTCAACTGTCTTTTATAACGCCTAACCCGCAAGTTTTTTCCACCTTTTTTTTGCCTTCAGTGCTTTTATACTCTACATTCATAGAAACTGCAGCCTTTTTTACAACCGCAAACTGTACAAGCATGTATAATGATGTGTGTGCTACTTTTAGAACGCTCTATTGTTTCTTGCTGTTGGCGCGTCATTTTCACACATTACATGCCATCAGCACGTAATTGGGTGTTAAGAGGTCGTGGTCATTTCACGTAAGTTTGTGAAATCAGGTTGTTGTTAACAGTCTGCAGCACTTCCACTCAGTGGAGCTGTGTTGGTAGCCCATGTTGTAGTGGTCTCCATTTTGAATCTCTCGATCTTAGACAATGAGTACTTGGGATTTTATTACAGTGGGGTAACTAGAACTACATATGTGGTGATGTCACTAGATTTATTTGAATATATTTACATCAATATTAAGTAATATCATCTCCGACACACACCGTGGTGTGCTGAGAGAGCTTGAGATGTGACAGCAGAGAGCGGAGACCAAGTAATATGCCTTTACTTCTATGAAAAATGTACATTAAACATGTTATGCACATTAAATAGACCACTTTGTCTGGCCATAAGCAGATTACAGTTTAAAAACATAGTTGTAGATCAGCTATATAACTTTTTTATCTGGTCAACCCTTGTGTTGTGATCTCCTCTCTCTCTCTGACTCTCAATCTTTCCCACATTTTTTCTATTTCTTTTCCCACTGTTAAGATAGTAAAAGAAAAGTATACAATTTCTATGAAAGTGTTTTTTAAAAAGTTCTATAAATGCATGTTGTTTCAAAAGTCAATGAGTAATCGTGTTAAATAATCGCATTCTATTTGCAGTATGTGCATAGCATTGATGCGGGACATAGGGTGCTGAGTGGGCTGCAGCACCTCCTAAAGAGTATCGATAAAAGTTTAAACTCAGTGTTGACACAGTGTCTTACTCAGATATAGTATCAGTGGTTGGAAAGACATTGTTGTCCTATGTATTAATCCATTAATAGACGAAGCAGAAGAAGCAGAGAGAGAGGGAGCATAGTGAGTATAGGCAGAAGTGTAGACGTTACGTAAAAACTTTGATTATGAAGCGGATTGTTACGGTACAGTTCTTTAGTATATCAGCGCAGTGTGTAAACTACATTGCAGACTAGATTTCTCAACTGACAATAATATAGTGACTCTTATGACTGGGTCCAGTGAAGGTTGAACACACATTGGCATTGGCCCCTCTGTCTGGGTTGTTATTAACCATGGTAATCTTGTCATAGATTGCATCTCTCTCATCTCGCATCCAGTAGGGAACACCATGCCTTTTCTAAATTACATTCACATTTTGGCTTATTCCACAATATTCTGTAATTCAGAGTTGATTCTGTTATTCTGTCTGTGTTTTTTGCATCGAGGAAATCATAGTTGGACCCTAAAAATATCCAATTTGACTCTCCTATTCCACTGAACAAAGCCTCAAGGCCAGATGAGACGGGCAGAGAGCCACCCAAATTGCAAACAACACACCAAGGTTACAATAGTTTTGGATTTTTCATTAGTTTTATTTTTGATTTAGTAGTGAATTTTTCTTTACAAATTCAGTTAGTTTTAAAGATTTTTAGAGTGAGTTTGCTAGTTTTAGTTTATCTTTTTTATTTTTAGCCCATCCAGATTTGAACTGGATGGCTCTGAACAGTCACGAATCACATGAAATGAGATTTTTGCAGACCGGATCGAAACCACCTTCGGGAGGTAGTTTCAGATCGCATTTGGACAGCGTCTCAGTCTGAACCGCTCCAAACACTCGGTTTTGACTGCCTGTGACGTCACTCTACGCGGCACGCGTAGCGCGCGGGCAGCACAGAGACGAGGTCTCCTCCGGCAGCCGCGCCCGACTCATGCGGCCTGACGGGGGCGCCCATCCGCCCGGTTTCTCCCCTGGTGCGTCTGAGATGTTCTGTACCTCTACTGGACAGTGATTAGGCCAATATACTGAGGTGACCTGCCTCCATCATGTTTGTTGTTCTTCTTCTTGTCGCCGTCGCAATTATATGACATCTGACGCCGTTACTACGTCAGACGCTCTGACGCCGTTACTAACTAAGCAACCTGTCAGATCAGTCAATAATGTGGCCCAGTCTGAACAGAGCCATATCCCATATGGACACTTGCTAAAAACAGTGTGGACAGTCAGCCCTAAAAATCGTATTTGAGTAGGAATCTGATTTGAATCAGATTCGCCTGCAGTCTGAACGCAGCCTTAGTTCCTTCCTGCCCTTGTTTTGTTGGACAAGTATAGGTGAGGGGTCGTCAAGCGGATGTGGTAGTTTCGCGGGGTTTCTCTTGTGTTGTGACCCATGAAGTGGAATGCTGTATGCTGCCGTGCCGATGTCGGTTATTAAAGAAGATTCAGAATTAAGTGTGGAGTTGTCTTGTAGCCCGCTCATCACCCATCAGCCCGACAGACTGGAGAACGCTACCCCGACAAGAAATAAGGGTTACAGTCGCACACACTCAAGCACACAAAGACACAAACACACAGTCTTAGGTAACCCCAGCGGGCCACCTCCGAGCCATCAGAGAGCTGCTGATCGAACACCGCGGACACACCTCATCCATAATGCACACAGGGAGGAAACACTATGCCACCTCCTCTTGTCCCCTTTACCTCCTTCATCCCCTTCCTAACCCTCGTTCCGCTTGTGAAGAGGGAAAAGAAAGAATAGCCTCTCCTTTGATCAAGAAAAGCTACCTTTGCAATGAGTGTGCAGGAATAGAGGGAATATGTAGCCATGACCCACACATACACACACACACACACACACACACGCACACACAGGCTTCATCTGAGCCCATTTATCTAGTGCCAAGTTTAGGCATGAGCCTTCACGAAGATGGATCTCCCTTCTCGCTCTCACGCTCAATTGTCTGACTCCAATTGCTCACCAGCTTAATCAATCATGCTCTCCAGGTAAACTGCGATAGGAAACATACGCTGAGCATGGAGAGGTTTTGGTATAGACTTTGAACCTCCGTACTGGCTGAATGTCACAAGTATGGGGTTTTATGTTCACATGGAAACAAGAGCACAGGTGTCTTTGTTCTGTTGGAAAAAGAGAAAAAACGTGAATGTGAAAATTGAGAAGATAAACCAGGAATCTGTTGCAGACTAGGCCGGATTAACCATATGGGCAACTGGGCAATTGCCTCGGGGCCCACGCCCTCTAAAGGGCCCAGGGCAGTATGGGCACAAGCAAAATATCTGCTTATCTCTCGCTTATATGTTGCTGTCCACCTGGTCTCACAGGAATCCGTGAAACAGCCACGGATTCGCTTTACTCAAAATCCGTGGAATAGCCACGGAATAACTCAAATTTCCATGAAACTGACACGGATTTCGCTACAATGCAAGTTAATGACAGTCATATCCTGTGGCTATTGGTTTGTTCCAAGTCACGTGACTCTAAAGGTCCCGGCGGTCAGAACAAAAAACATGGCGGACAGTTCTCTCATTTTTTGTGAAAAAATCAATATTTTGACTTAGTTTCTGCATAAAAATGGATTTTGATCACATTTCTAGGAAGAAATATATTTTTTATTTTCTAAATATTCACTCAGTGAATGTACATAATCAATTTGTATGTTGGAATAGCCACGGGATATGACTGTCATTAACTTGCATTGTAGCGAAATCCGTGTCAGTTTCACGGAAATTTGAGTGATTCCGTGGCTATTCCACGGATTCCTGTGAGACCATGTTGACATCGGAGCCGTTGCTCAAAAATGAATTTTGAGGTGATTTCAGGGTGATTTATTTCGTTTAAAATGAGCTGAGGACCAAAATGCTACTTGATTCTAGATTCTTGATTTTTGTTTGTGTCTTGTCTTCCTCTGTGATGCCTCTATCAATTCAATATGCTTATGCTGGGAATATATGTTGTTAAATAAATATTGGATGCTTTGAAAGTGGTTGCTTACTTATTTTTTGGTGAAAATTGAGGCACTTCCTTCCCTAACTCCTTTTCTATCTTTTTGTATGGTGTCCTTGCTTTCCAAATAAAATGTATTATTATTATTATTATTATATTATTATTGACAATAGGACATCGTGGTGCATTTGTAGTTCTATGAGTACGAGCGTTTGCACATCTGTACATGAAAATGCACTTGGTGACAGTTAGTTATTGATGTATTGAGTATATTAACTGTATATTACTGTAATTTATTCTATATTTTGCCAGATTATGGTGATTCTGGAGTCATGATGATGGGGCCCTTGAATATTGTTGCCCAGGGTTACAGCAAAGTGTTAATGTGGCCCTGGTTACAAATATTCCCCTTTTTCTCTCTTCCACTCTCTCTCACACTTATTCTCTCTCTCACCTCGTGTCTTATCTCTCTCTCCTCAGCCTGTCTGATTGTGTCTCACCCTTCTCTCCTCTAGTTGCTCAGCCTCACTATCTCCAGCTTTCCCTCCCTCGTCGACGCTCAGCGCCTTAGACTTTCTCACGACCTTTTGTCTTTCTGTCTCGCTCTGCCCCATCACCAGGGAGGAGAGAACATTGTTCGCCATCAGCCTGTAAAGATGTCACAAGATCGGGTTCTAATAAAGGTTGTCTTGTCTGTATCAAGGGCCCGTGAAGACAGCCTTCATGAGCTAGATCAATTCACAGATGTCACTGTTGTCAGTGTTGAGCTGCTGGAGCGAGTCTTAATCCTCATTCAAGAGGTGGCTGTTTGACACTTCTCTTCTGTAACAGCAGAGTGAAGGCAGGTGACAGAAATCCTTTGAATACAGAAGGTTCCATGTATTTTATGTTCAGGGTAATGCAGTCCTGTCAAAATGTGCTCTTTTTAACCCACTTAGGCCTAAAATGCCTGGAAAAAAAGGCCTGGAAAACCTCTGGACGATTTTGAAAGAACCCCCTAAAACCTGAAGTTTTTCTGGAAATTCAACAGAAGATTTTTGAGCCTCTGTAGCAGATAGAAATGAAATTCAAAAAGCCTTCAATAAAGTTTTTTTAAAAATCAGCAAATGTTACATTTGACTGAATAAAAATCCTATTCATAATACTAATACATGCCCATTAGCAAGATGCAAACATGATATGACCATTGGAAGAAATAGACATAGTTCTCATTAGCCTTCTTTAATAATAATAATAAAAAAAGAATAATAATCATAATAATAATAATCATAATAATAATAAATAACAATACATTTTATCTATATTGCACTTTTCAGGGTACTCAACAATTTGTTTGTCTTGTAATACAAGACATAAACAGTCATGATTTCTTATATCATCATCACAAGCAATTAGTATTATTATTATTATTATCTCCAGATGGCCATAAGTCTGTCTGTTCTTCGGTGAAAATATGTCGTCTAAAAACATATTCCTCATCCATAAATCCCGGTCGATTGGTTCCGAGGGTTCAAAGTCCGGATCAGCAATAAAATCATCGGTGCTGTTTTCATCAAGATGGCTTCCGTCACTTACTGCTGAGCTCCTCCGCTATAGTCGTCTTCCACCATGATATGGAAAAGTCCCATGTTGCATTGCGACACTCCCACATGTATTCTGATGCATTTCATTGGCCAAGAGACTGAAAATAGGTGAAAAAAAACTACAAATACTATTTATGTATTGATGATGTAATTTTTCACTCAAAAATCATGATGATTTATTTGACCTTTGACCCCGAAAACATAGTTACTGCATTGCTGTAAAAGGTTCTAATAGCAGTGCACAAACAGAGTGCAGTAACTATAATGTTGTTGTCTTCTTTCAGCTTTTATATTTTGTTTTCAGTTTATAAATATTTTCAGATTGAATTTGTTATCATTTTATTTAACAACTCTATTCAAAGATTTGCATATTTTATACTTAATTGTATAAAGAAATGTTATTTAAAATGTTCTTGAAAATGAAAACTTTGCCACAAGATAAAACAGACATCAAGGAGTTTATTTTTTGTTATAACTCAATTTCGACTAAAACTGTAGTTGGTTTAGGTTTTGTATGGCAGTATAGATGGAGGCTTTAAGCTGAAATGCCACAATAAAGTAGTTCCATGGCCAGGACATAATGCATAATGCCATACACATCAGCAACAGTTCTGCCTTTTCAGTCCAGTGAGCCAGGTGCACTGTGAACACGTCTCATGCCCCGTTTTACTTGCCATCTGTTATAGAAGCTCTGAATGCCCAGAGCACAACCTCTTATCCAACATGCACTAGAAAACATTCTGTGTTGTTCTTTTGTGCAAAGATCCTTCTTAGTTTCCTCGATAACCTGTGAATTTCCCAAAGGATTGGTTCAAATTGATCAGGATTGGAATACACAAAGATATTTCATAAAAATAAGCCAAATCTATACTACATTTCCATGTTCAATCATATGATGTTATTGAATTTATATGCACTGTAAAGATACTGTGATCTTTACAGTAACGTATTGGCAATAATAAACAAATTATTTACTGTAGTTGTTTTTAACAGTACTGTTTTTTATACTGTAAAATAAAACAATAAAAAGTTATGTTAGTTTTATTTACAATACTTGTTTCTTTACTGTAAAAAAATAAAAATAAAAAACACAGATTTTTCAGTTGTGTTTACAGCACTGATTTGTTTACTGTAAGAATAAAAAAACAGATAAACATTGTGATTTTTAATGGTATTGTTTATGGCAATACGGCACAATAAGCAATGCTGTTTATTTATTTATAATTTCCTAATTATTTTTTATAGAAATAACTAGCAATTGCATGTAATTACTCTATACACTAAAGAAAAATTATATGAATAAATTTACTGTTTTACACTTGATTTCCATACTGTGTTTTGTATGAAAAACTTCACTTTAAGTTAATTATTTAAACATAATTTGTATAGGACTGATCTGATCAAAATGATGATAACAATGGGAAAAATACAGTAGTGTACTTTATTTTTCACAGTACTACACTGTCTACTGTGTTTTTCTACAGTAATGT